>NC_089846.1:43672614-43922614 GCF_035609145.1 Eleutherodactylus coqui | reverse complement strand
TGTAGTCTTGATTTAAAAGCATTCTTCCATTCACTAAGACCTGTCTTCCATGTTCTCTAATGGGCTGGTTAATTAGTCTGTGCCTTCTAGTAATGTTACTCTTATTATGCTTGGTTTTTATGGTCTTCTAAAAAAAATTCCCGATTAAAAAACCCTGCCATTTGCTGTCTACAGCCCTTATGCAGAACTATGGGGGGAACTCATGGGCTGTACAGTAGTTTTCTGTCAGAAAGTTGCAAATTTTTGCACAAATAGGGTTTTGCTCCAAAATTTTGCAACATTTTGTCGTACACTTTTCATTCCAGTTTTCCAAAGTGTCTAGGAAAGGAGTTTAAATGTAGTGAGGTTTTTAGCTAGATTTAAGAAATTCAATATTCCATAGTTTGTCGCAAACTCACTCCAGTAGCTGGATGGTGTAAAAAGTTACTCCACATCTCTAGATGAATTTTAAGGCTGCCTGTCCACGGGCGATGCAGATCTCTGCTGCGGGAGCCGCCGCCCAGGAGCCTGCTGGTGGATCTCCGTGGTCGGCCCTATCTGACAGATAGGCTGACCGCGGAGAATTACGGCAAATCGCAGCATGTGGACGGGGGTGAAGCACTCTCCATAGCAACGCTATGGAGAGCTTTCACTGCGTTCCCCGCGGCAGAATTATCGCCGCAAGGAACGTAATTCAAACTCGCCCATAGACAGGCACCCTAAGAGTGACTGCACTTTTTGCAAACTTTTAACATGTCAGACTGATAATAGTTTTTATCAGTGGGGGTCTCGCTGCTGGGGCCCTCACTGATCGCTAGAATGAGGAGACCGCAGTGATCACCTGAGCTCTGTGCCCCCTATGGCTGTCTTTGTTGCTTGCTGACTCCTCGTGGCAGCTGAAGACTGACTTGTAGAGGTCTATAGACATCATCTTTATACCTCCACACACTTGTCTTCAGCTGCCAAGCAGAGCCAACAGATAGCAAAGACTGAAACAGCGGCACTGCAGCACTCTCCACAGCATTGTGCATCAGTAGGGGTCTCTGCAAGTGGGACTCTCACTGATCAAAACTTTTAACATGTCACTCTGACATGTCAAAAGTTTGCAAAAAGTACAGTCTGCAAATTGTAAAGTCCTGGGCGTGTGGGGTTTGTATGGAGCGGGATCAGGAGCTGATCCCTCTCCACACACAGCGAGTGCCAACAGCCACAATCTATGTTCATGCTAATAATGGTGGTTGACCATTTTTAAATGCCGCTGTAAACTCGAACAGTTGCATTTAAATGCTCTGATTCCTGTTTGGAGGCCCTGAATGTCTTTGACCCCCCCCCCCCCCCCCCCCCCCAATTCCCCCTCAATGAGGTTGTGAAATGTTGTTAGGTTGCCAAGGCAGCCTAGGGCCTTCTGAGGACCCCCAAGGATGCCATGACTGATTGCCTATCAAGACCTGCCTGTGGCACGTCTTGATAGACTGCTAGTCAGCATGTGGTATATTGCAATACTATGGCATTGCATTATACTATAAGACTGATCTAATATCGCATGTTCAAGTCCCCCTATGAGCATTTTTTTTAAATGCACATACCCTTTCTAAAGGTTGTGTTTAAAGTAAAGCTTGTCTAGTTTTACTTTACTTCTGACGGTGTTGAATGTTCCTGCATTGCTAGTCTTTTAGTGATGATTCTCCTTGCATGTTTTGACATGACGTGTAAATGACTTTCTCTTCCAGCTGGATAAACGTAGACTGTCTCTGGCTGCAGACGGCCAGGTGAACCGATGGGCACTTAGATTTGTAATCATTGAGTTCACACATGCCTGCTTCATTCACCGCATGGGCTCTTTACTCCGGCTAATTTTTTTAATTGTGTGCCACAAACCTGGTGCTTACAGTAACTGCGGATGGGCGGTGTCACGTTTGTTTGGGTGACCAGCACCTGTAACTGGATGGGGGGGGGGGGGGAGAGACCACACTCGTGTCACTTCAGAGATTTTTGCCGTCTCGCTTACAGCACAATGTTTTCATGCAGTTTCTGAAGCCATTGCCTGGAATGGATTGTAAAGGGAGGGAAGGTATCTATATAACCTACTTGTCAAAAAAAATATCCACTCCTAGTTTAGGCTTCAAAAACTGCTCCAAAACAATGTGTGAGACCACCCTTAGGGTTTAATGCACTTTATTTTCTACTTTATTTAGTCTCAATTTTTCTTCTAGTTTCTTGGAGCCAAAATTGAACTGTACTTAAAGGGGACCTGTCACCACCATCTCACCCCCAAAACTAAATTCACTGTCCAGCAAGGGTGAAATCTCAATAACTTTTAATGCCCCCTCGTTGTTTCCTAAGAAGCCTATGTACTTTTAAGTTCCCAAGTCCTATTGTGGGTTCTAGAAACCAACAGCGGAGTCATCTGGCTGAGAAGAGTTGTGCTGATTCACAAACTGCTGAGTTAAGCCTGGTTTAGACACAACGATTATCGCTTAAGATGTCTTTTGACCGATAATCGTTGTGTGCATTTAGAGGGCGACGTGATTGCTCAAACGTCGGTTTGATTGACCATTTTGAGCAATCACTTTTCGATTCAAGCTGTCTATGCAAAAGACAAGCGGGGCCGCTTGTCTTCTGCATCCGGTTGGTCTCTTCTCGGCGTGCTCAGGTGGTATACAGCTGAGCGCTGCGAGCGGGGTATGCAGAAAACAAGCGAGGCCACTTATCTTCTGCATCCAGCTGTTCTCTGTTCTGAGCGCCCGGCTGTTATACAGCTGAGCGCTCCGTGCAAAGTATGCAGAACACAGCTGGACCGCTGTGTTCTTCATACCCCGACTGTGTTCACCGAGTGGGATACAGCTGAAACAATGGTATCAGCTGTATCCCGCTGTGAACTCCTGATAAGGCTGATCGTTCTCCTTCAGCTTGCTGAAAGAGAACGATCAGCGACTGTTAAACGGAAACTGTGCGGTGTCCGTGCAGTTAGACACAACGATTATCGCTCAAGATATGGCTTTTGAGCAAATTTTGAGCGATAATCGTCTCAATGGGCCTTTAACCGCCCTCTGTCTCTTGATGGACAGCTGGTCACTTTCTCCGTGGTGTGGCATGCTCTTGGAACCTGTTCATGGAGGTACATCGACTTATTAGGAAGATGGATTTTTGACGCGGATTTGCATCACGGCTGCCGTGAATCCACAACATCCCAAAACGGGAACTTCTTGTGCATGGAGAAAATTTGCAGCGTTGTAACCGTGCCACAGATTCCCCTTCAAATGAATGGCGATACTTTGGCACAGAATCCATATGGCATTCATGGCACGTTCTGCTGTGTGAATGAATATGGCCTTCCGTTGGGGTCTCATGCACACAGCTGTAAATACTGTAGGAATTATAGGGACAATACAGGGATTACCTTTTGGGAAACCACATTGCCTGCTCTTGGAGAAACTGCTGTGACTAATGCAAGTGAGAAGGGGTGCAGTCTCCCAAGGGTTATGGGTGTGCTGGGTCCACTTCAGAATGGTTGGGATTGCAAGTGATGTGTAAGTTTTTGCTAAATATTTATACGTTTTTCTACTAAAAACCACATCTGCGCTACTTCATGTAAAATCAACGTTTTGTTAAACTAAGGGATGTGGCCTGGAACAACTAGTGTTCAGTGCCTATAACTAATGACATGGTAACCCTGTAATAACCCTTAGGCTCGGGATACACTTTTTTGTTTTAGGACTCCCATACTACAAAAGCATTCATAAGAAATTGAGTAGCAGAATTTGTGTTACTGAAACAAAAAGTGTGGGGGGGGGGGAAACTTTCTGTGATCACTTGTCGAAATGTTGTGTTTTCGCAACACAAATCTTATTCAATATTCCAGAATATGAATTTCAAACCGGGCAAAAAATTGCAAAAGCTACAGCAAGGAGGTGACAGGTTTGTGGTGGTCGTTGAAATGATAGTGGGTGGCGGTAGGTTAATGAACGTATTCTTTGTCAACTAAATTGGGTCCAATAAAAGGACATGTAGCATGAGAATCTCATTACCCTTTGAAGATTTACCTGTATAAGGATGACCAACCAACTAACTAGATGCTGCTTACATCTTGGGATGCTTGTCTGCAGGTGGGAGTCTTAATAGCATAACATAGTCTTCCGAAATGTATAACCAGAGCTGTGATGATGGACTGTATTTGGCAAGTGTCAACTACATAATTAATTTAGTGTCTCATTAGATATTGTTTTACCGGTCTAAATAATTGTGTTAATTCTGCAGTACTGCATGATTCGTGTAATTGATAAATCTCAGCTGTTTCAGAGGTTCCTTGCATTGGGACCTTTTTATTGATGATGGTGAGAACAGCAAATTTTTGAGCTGTCACTTGCATATCTGCTTTACTAATTAACTGGGCTTTAAAGAAAATCGGTCAGCTCGGAACACTCTGCTTAGACTGAAGATATGTTATAGAGCAGGAGGAGCTGAGCAGATTGATATATAGTTTTATGGATAAAGATTCAGTATAACTTGTAAGTTATTCATTTATATCTCTAATTCTGAGCTGAAGAGTCCAGTGGGCGGAGCCATTAGTGAGTGGCAGCTATCTGTGCATGACTGATAGGACCGCCCATTGGACTGTTCATTTAAACCTTCACTTATTCTGAGCTGAACAGACTAAAAGTTCTGTGGACTTTCCCCCATAAATCTATGTATTGCACTGCTCAGCTCCTCCTGCTCTATAAATCAATGTCTGCCGTTTGACAGCCCGTTCCAGCTGACAGATTCCCTTAAATTCTGATACTGTGCATTTCAAATGCTAATTCAATTTATTTTGTTTCCCAAAACAGGATACAGAATCCTTTTCATTTGCATCACTGGTAAATATCATTTTGCTTCTATTAATGTCTAAAACAAAATCCCAGCAGAAATCCGTTCAGTGGCCGTTAAAATAACCTGTGCCTTTGGCATTTTTCACACATTTTGACTCACTTGAGGAAATATGACAGAATTCTCCAGCAGTTCCTGTATGGTGAGAATTCTAAGTGATTATTACAAACATTATAAATTAATGAAATATTTTCCTGGTTTACACATGGGGATATATATTTGTACATTAGACAGTTGTGTTTGCCTAAGGCCTCATGTCCACGGGGAAAATAAGAATTAAAATCCGGAGCGTTTTTCCCTCACGCAGATCCGCACCCCATAGGAATGCATTGACCACCCGCGGGTGGATAAATACTTTAAAAATTTCTGGAGCATGAAAAAAAAATGGACCTGCTCCATTTTAGTGCGGATCACGCGTGCGGGAGCTCATAAAGCACATGGCTCAATTGATCTCCCGCATGAAAAATAAAAGACAATTACAGTGCATCCGCAGCCCAAATCCGCAGCAAATATGATTTTCCCCTTGGACATGAGGCCTAAGTGATCCGCACTAAAATGGAGCACGTCCATTTTTTTTTTCATGCTCCAGAAATTTTTTAATTCACTTTGAAATACCATCCGCGGGCCGGGTATTTATCTACCTGCGGGTGGTCAATGCATTCCTATGGGGCGCGGATCCGCGTTGCGGGAAAAACGCTGCGGATTTTAATTATTTTCCCCGTGGACATGAGGCCTTGGGCCTCATGTCCACGGGGAAAATCAGGCCCGCTACGGATTCTCCATGTAGAATCCGTAGCGGGTCCCTCCTGCCCCGCGGACATGAGGCCTAAAAATAAGAATTAACTCACCTCTCCGCACGCTCCGGATCTTCCCTTAGCCGCGGCTTCATCTTCTCTCCGTCACGGCCGGATCTTCTTTCTTCGGCCCGGCGGATGCGCAGGGCACGTCGGTTGCGTGCCCCACGCATGCGCCGGTCCAAAGAAAAAAGATCCGTCCGCGACGGAGAGAAGATGAAGCCGCAGCGAAGGAAAGATCCGGAGCAGGTGAGTAAATTCTGATTTTGGTCTCCCGCGGATCCGGACGGCTTCAATAGAAGCCCACGGGAGACCCGCACGAAAATGGAGCATGGTCCAGATTTTTTCATGCTCCATTTTTTTTTTTAAATCACTTTTATTGACCATCCGCGGGTATTTATCTACCTGCGGGTGGTCAATGCATCCCTATGGGATGCGGATCCGCGGGCAAGAGAAGAGTTAAAATCCGCTGCGGATTTTAATTCTTCTTTTGCCCGTGGACATGAGGCCTTAGGCCTCCTGCACATGGGCAGATTTGCATTGTGAAATCCGGAGTGGCATTCCGCCTCCGGATTTTACAGCAAATCCAGCCCATAGCATGCTATGTAAAAACGCGATTTTTCTGCCCACGAGTAAATTGCGATTTTTTTTAATTTTTTTAAAATTTTTTTTACTGCGTGATGCACACAGCGGGCTTCCATTGAAGTTAATGAAAGCCGTCCGTGCCGTGGCAATTCTGCAATCATCATTGCGGAATTGCCGCAGGAGCCACGGAATCACAATGGCGATGGCGCGGCGTCCTCTTAACTGCGCACGCGCCGGCACATTCGCAGCACAGGAGGCTGCATCATCACCATATTGACAGTGCGGCATCCCCTGTACTGTGCATTTGCCGGCCGGCGCATTAGCAGCACAGGAGTAGATGCCGGACAGGTAAGCAGGCCTGGCACCGGATCGCACTCCACTGCGGAAATCCCGAAAGTGCGGTCCGACCCACCCGTGTGAAGGAGGCCGAAAGTGAAGAACCCTTTTAAGCATAAAACAATGTCTTTTTGTTACAAGGGTTCCCTAACAATACGTGATCACGGGGTGCCCTGCTGCTTGGGCCCCCAACAATCCGCTATTAGCTATAAGGGAAAAAAATGTCCAGAAATGATAAATTCTATTACAGCGCCAAATAAAGCCGTTCCCATTTGAGATGCACAGGTTGTCTGTGTAATTTATAGACTAGCTGGATCCTCTAGAGACCCCTTACAGAGTTGCTCTGCACTTTGGCTAATAAAGGAACATTTTGAATGGGTAACTCAGAATTGTGGTGATGGGTTTTTCTAAAGCCGACCACCTCCTTTAGATTTTGAGCCTTCAGCTGATTCCCACTGGTCCGGCTCCTGGACCTTCAGTAAATGGCTGGCTTTACCTGCGGAAGCTGCAGCCAGACAGGGGTATGTAGTACAACATGGATGTCACTGCACAGAAGAGGCTGTCTCTCTCTAAAGTAGTCCCACTTTAATAAATGTGTTCGGCAACCAACAAACGTAAGAGACTATTTTCTGATTTATACAATGCAAAAAGATAAGAGGTTTTATCCATGCAAGTGGGAAGGCTCAATTGCAAAATTTGAGGAACCAAGAATCCCCACGCCATGACTGAGCACAAGAATCCAAAATGGAATGTGTTCTGTGCCGTGTGTCACCGCAGACTGTACGGGCCGTTCTACTTCGCAGTAACTGCCTCTATCTGAAAATGCTAGGAAATTGGTTAATTCCACAACCGACTGATGTCTCTGACGTCTACCAGCAGGACTGTTAACCACCTTACTTTCACATTCAAGTTAGTACCTACCTCAACGATGCCCTCCCTCAACCCTGGATAGGAAGAGTGGGAGAAACAACCAGGACCTTATGCAATGGCGCCCGCGATCGCTAGACTTAACCACAAGCAAATGTTTACTTGTGGGACTACATCAAGGACAAAACGACTCTGTCATGTAAACTTGATGAATTGCAAGTAAGAATTCAGGAAACGGCAGACACACGCCAGGCTTTTTAGGCAGAGCCTGACTGTATTTTGATTACCACATCAATGTTTGTCACGTCCCCCACGGGGCTCACACTGAATCAATGTAATGTGGATAAAACTTGGGATCAACATATCAGAAAACCGCCTCTTGTATACGTTGGTTACTGAGTAATATTAAAATGGGACTTTAGAGACGCTCCGAGTGTCCCCAATGGACATAGTGGGGGTGTAGGGGGTGCTGTGCTGTTTCTGGTAAAAGGCAGACCTGTTTTTGTAAGCCTGGACAATCCCTTTAAAGTAAACGGTGTTCACAAAGATATCTGAAGGGTTTTTGATTATTTTTTTTTATGTGGAAAGCCACTTTTGTTGATACAGAAGCAGCTTTTTTTTTTTTTTTACATCATGTTTCTTCTTCTAAAACAAAAGGCTGGAGACACTCTGTCCTCTCATGGTGACCTCTCTACATCCACCATCTCGGATGTCGACAACGCTTATGACAGCCGGCAAGGTCAATGGCTCAGAAGACGACAGTTGGATGGGGCTCTGAATAGAGTTCCTGTAGGCTTTTATCAGAAAGTCTGGACAATCTTACAAAAGGTGAAGCATTACAAAATTTGTATTTTTTATTTTTTTTTGTTATGGGATATGTGAAAAAAAACAAAACAAACACCCCCCCCCCCTTTTTTTTTTCTTTTAGTGCCATGGATTGTCTATAGAGGGCTATGTCCTGCCGTCCTCCAGCACCCGTGAGGTAAGAAATATATTCAGCTTGTTTCCTAATCATCTTCTTTCCTAACATAAAAGTGCATATTTACCACTTCCACCATGACACAACACCAGGAGATCATAAGTGCTTTCATCATCGACTGTTTCAATCCTCTGTTTTCTACCCACAGATGACACCAGGCGAGCTGAAGTTTTTTGCCCATGTAGAGTCTGTCCTTAACCATGTGCCACAGCCAGAGTATCGCCAACTCCTAGTGGAAGCCATATTGGTTTTAACTATTCTCGCAGATGTAGAAATCCAGAGTGTCGGTGGCATCATTCATGTGGAGCAGATTGTGCACACTGCTAATGACTTGTTTTGTCAAGAGCAGGTATTACATTTTGTGTGTGATCTTTCTTTTTTTTTTCTTTTAGTTCCATGTATTACTTGTTTCACTTTTTAGTGAGATTCTATTTGAGATCTGGAGGCCAAGACCATTAAGGCAATCACCACACTTGGCCTACAGATCTCAACCTGATCGTGCTTCTGTAGGATGTGCTGGGAAAACAACTTGGATCCATAAAGGCCCCATCTTTAAGGATCTACAGGGTCAGCTGCTAACGTTTAGGTGCCAACCCTCATAGGGCACCAGAGGTTTTGTGGGATCGCTGCTTCATTGAGTCAAAAGCGATTTTAGTGAAACAAAAGGGGGGCCCTAAACAATGTTGGGTAGGTGGCTTTATTGTGAGTGATCAGTGTATTTCAGGTAACTTCCAAAAAAAAAATAGTTCGGTCCTATGACTGTTTAGTTTTCAAGTATATTAACAGGAATGGAGAGTCTTCAACAGCAGGCCAGGCAGCGGTGGTGGAATGTTACTGATTGTTGATTCTCACAATCTCAGTTTTTTTGGGGCGTACTCCTACAACTGCATGTTCAGAGATGAATATAATTAATGTAATATCAGGTCATCTGCAATTAAGAATTGTTCTTAGTTACCATTTTTTAATCTTGGCTTTCTCTTGCTTGCAGAAAGCGCTTGGTGCGGATGATACCATGTTGAAAGTTGATCCGAAAACTGGAATTTGTGCCTTGCTCTATGACAGTGCTCCCAGCGGACGTTTTGGCACAATGACCTACCTCTCCAAATCAGTGGCGATGACGTTACAAGATTCCCTTCCACAGGGGGGTTGCGCCATGCAGTGACCACTCGTCACATTACAAAGCGGATTAATATGTAATAACACATCCGTTTCCTGCTGCTATTTCATGATGCTTACAAATTGAAGCCTTGCAACCTATATGACTTGATAGTTGTGAATTATTTCTCTTGTTAATTGCCAAAAGTCTGTTTCTGAACTACAACAACCTACTGTATGTTTGCAGACCATCTAAGAGGAGATAGATGGTGTGAAAACAGAAGCCATGATGCCAATGTGAACAGAGCCTAAAGTGCAATTTTAAGCAAGAGCTGTGATGGATAAATGTACCTTGGGATTTGTTTCGCAGTGCTTGCCATTGACCTGTAATTGCTCGTTCAGGCTTCTGTTACTGAATAGAGTACTGCAGCAATCAATAGAAACCTGGCAAGTATGAGCAGGGCCTTAATTGATAATGCACCATTTCACCCACTTTAGCAGACATGCCATAATGCACTGAAAAAAAAACTGCTGTTTCCAGTATATTTTAAGACAGGCTTTTATGTAATGTTTTCACCGCTCTGTGTGATACCGCTCCCAGCAAAAAAATATATAGAATTGATATAAAACTGCATATAACCAGAATCAATTTGAGTCAATTAAAGTGAAGAAAAGTACCAAGCAAGTGTTTTTTGAAATTTGAGAGAAAGTAAACGAAATGGTCCAATTTGTTTTAAGAGACTGTCCGAGCAGGGTTCTAGGGAGTTTAACCTGAGATACCCAATCAGAAGACTGCATGTCGAATATTGACTCTATGAAGGCCAAAGCTGAAATATAGGACTTCTGACTCTCCCTGTATTTCCATGTTTTATACCGCTTCCCAATAGAAGAAGACTCAGAGAGGTTTCTGTCAGCTGTCCATAGATGGCTAGATTTTCAGAGTTGTCCATAGATTGATTGATTCTCAGATTCCTTATTATGAAAGGTACTGGCGTTACGGAATTAATATAAACTGTGACAATATAATCACTTCCTGAAATGCTGCAACTGTTCAAAAATAGTGTTCTAATTGGAACTTTTTTGTTTCTAAGTCTTCAAAAAAAGTCTCATTATATTCAAACTCTCAAACAAGAAATCTATAGTGAGATGCCAAGACTTCTCATTGCACTGCGCTGACCGTGAATGTCGCCCAACTTTAGTTTAAGACCGTTTATTTGAATACAAAGTGGCTTCCCCAGAACAGATACTGACATGTCTGGTTTGTTCCGCTGATTGTGGGACAAATCAACATGGATTTTGTTGGTGTGAACGAGACCCAAGTGTCCTTACTCCATGCTTGTACACATAGAGGGATTTACTATTGATTAGTTTAAAGGTTTGTTTCAGTCTGCAAGCAAGTTTTAGTTAGTTTTCTTGTTCTTTTAGGTAACCAATATGAGGTATGTTAGCCCTGGGGTTCTGGAGGATAGGTTGTCTGGTTTCTTTATTTGCACTTTTATGTATTTTTACTACTGTTTGATAATTTTTCTGTATTTTGCAAGAAGTTGAGAGTGTAACGTATGTTATTTAACAAAAATAAATAGAACTGAATTCTCCTGTGACCTGAGCTTGACTGTTTTTCATCAAATTTATAGTTCTGTTTCAGAAAAAAATGCTTGAGAGGAAAAGTCGGCTATGAAAGGTGCGCTGAACAGTGGAGCACAAATGCATTGCCAATAAAGAAGTGCAGATTTTGTTAATCTTTCCTATAGAGGAAAAAAGAATAAAAAGCAATCAAAATGTTATGTTCCCAAAATTTTGATAAATGAAGACTAGAATTCATCCCGCAAAAAAGCAAGCCCCCATAGAGCTCCAACAATGAAAAACTAAAAAATGCTACGGCTCTTGGAATTCTGTGACACAAAAGCAAATCTTAAAAAGAAGAAAAAAAGTTTGTGTTCAAAAACAGCAGAACATAAACTGCATGAACTCGGTATCACGGTAATGCTGCTGACCTACAGAATAAACAGTGCACAAAATAAATAATGTGATCCAAGTGCTGTAAAAATGAAATACAAAAAGCAAATGCAGAATTTTTCTTTCCTTTTTCCCTCAATCACCCCAAAAAAATGTAATAACTTTTATACAATACATTACATGTACCCAATAGTCACGCCATTAGAAAACTTGTCGCTCAAAAAACAAGCCCTCATGTCGATGGAAACTTTAAAAATGTTATGGCTCCTGTTTGGTCATTAAGGCGAAAAGGGCTTCATCTTTAAGGACTTGCAATACTTATTGACACTCGCTATCGTAACCGTTTTCTCCCACTCCAGAAGTTCAGTTGTCACATTTTTAGCTTCAAAATCTCTTTCTTGTGCTTTTGAATACCCGTTAAGTTGTTAGAACAGGGAATCCTGCGTAGAAGAGGGGATAGTTTTGAAATTGAAAGGTTGATCTGTTCCAACAGTGGAGAATAGAAAATTGCAAAATTCAATGAGTAATCTCAACTGGAGATCCATATAGAGCTGATTCCAGAAGAGAATGTCTGCAGGTTGTGCTGGATACCTGAAGACCTGCTCCATGGGTTGCCTGAACTAAACTCTAGGTACCCTAGTCACCAGATCTCAGGCCAGAGCGGTCTTTGAAGCAGAGATTACTGCATACTCCTACTGGTTACCTGTCCATGAGCTGCAGAAAACCTCTTGGAAGCCTTTTCATTCCCAACCCAAGAGGTCTCCCAACCTCAGAAAAATCCCAAACGGAAGCCAATTCAGGTCTAAGGGTCCTTTCTGTATGAGCTGTTTCTCGTTTGAATGAGTGCGAGGCGTCACCGCTAACTCATTCGCACTCGTGCAGCCCATTGCATTTGTCTGTTTTGAGCAAGAATTGTTCAGTCCCTGTATTCTCTTACACAGGGACTGAATTATTGCTGCTTAAACCGACCAATAAGCAAACGAGCCAACCATTTTTATGCCTGCACTATGAAAGACTCGGAACGATTCTTGTTTGTCGGCTCGCGTACAGACTAAACTATTCAGTTTCGCTTGCTTGCGTGGTTTTTTTTTTTTAGCGTTAATTGCTCTGTCTTAACACAGTATAAGGCTTAATTCACGCGGGTGTGAAGATTTTCCGCCGCCCATGCCACGGCCACAACGGGACCGAAAATCGGGTCAACGAAAGGGAGCCGTGACGAAGTCATGGCTGCAACTCCCGATTTAGCGCCCGTTCAAACGACCGAGTGCGGCAATTACACTCCGCACCTGGAATATTGTCGGGCGGGGCGGAGACAGTTTAGCACTGCTAAACTGCCTTCTCCTCGCCGGCTTTCGGCAACGGAAGGGGGGTGGGAGCTAGTGTGATAAACTCCCGCCCCTTGTCGGCTGCCAGCAACGGGAGGGGGCGAGAGCTTAGCACACTAGCTCCCAGCCCCTCCCATTGCAGACAGCCAGCGGAGAGAAGGAAGGAAGGGGATGGAAGTTTAGCAGACCTACTTCTCTGGTAGCTCCCATAGGAGTCTATGGGATTCACCGACATATTTCGGCTGGAAGATGGTTCAAGAATTATCTTTTCCGGCTGGCAAAAAAAGCACCTGGCTGGAATGCGCACCATATGTGCCATCTTGGCCTGCTGGGCGCTTTTACGCAGTGGAAAATCACCCATCTGAACACCTGCATTGGAAACCAATGTATCAGATGGGCAGCGTATATCCGCCAGGCATGAAAATGCAGCCAATATACGTTCGTGTGAAAGTCTATTGATCCAAAAAGAAATCTGCTGGCCTAAAGTCAGACATACTTAGGATGCCTAATTCCCGCCACCACCATTAATAAGTTGGGAAACAATTCCGGAACCTCTTCCTTTTATCAAAATAGGATATGAATCGGAGTTGGATTGAATTCCACTATGTCACTTATTTATAAACACAGGCCAAAATCCAGGTATGGACTTAAAGAATTTACTGCAAAGGTGCTTTATAGCCCGTCCTCACCCTTCAAAGGGGAAAGGGGGTGTACTCCAGGATTTTCACTATTCCTAGGGGAAAATGATGCCTAGATATTATTTTTTTAGGGGCAGAGCCTAACACCAACTTTCCTGTCTAGGTTAAGTGCCAGGCAGACAGGAACAGTGTGATGTTAGGCTCAGTCTGTGGTCCTGCCCTCTCCCCTTACATTCAAGCTATCCAGGTTATATTGCCAAAATGGGTTTCTTGAAGGCTGTACAGACAGTGGCAATGGTTTTCAATTTCTGTAGAAACCCTTTAAGGACCAATCGCCGTATATTTACAAAAGCAATAGTATGGCACAGGATTAAAGCTCCTGCAGTCTAGCAGGAGAAGGTAGAGTCCTGTTAGATAAGCTGTTTTTAACAGCTTCTGCCTTCACCTTTCCAGGCTACATAGCGCTATGGAGCACAGAGAGAAAGCAGAAGTGCCACTTCCTCTATTTGACTCAGCGATCCCATGAGTGCCGGGTGCCCCCTGCACAGCAGAGCTGCAGGGTCCTAGCAGGCCCAAATCAGTTCTGTTAGTGACTATTGCCAATACAGTGGGATGTTTTTACATGTTCCTGGAGCTGCTATGCATGCCCCAGCTACAGTGGAAAAGTGATTTATTTTATTTTTTTTTAAATTATTATGGGCGAAGTAGATGGTAAAAAAAAGTTACAAAAATAAGTTTTAAAAAAACTGCATAATAAAATAAAAATATATACATAAAGAAAATGGGTACTATTGTACCTTGTCGACACCGCAAGCTAGGGGTTTGACGGTCCTTAGCAGGAGGGAACGCCCCTGTCAGGCCCCTACCTGCTGATTGGCTGCATCGCTGTCCGTCTGGCTGGAAAGATACTTTAGCCGGGAACACTAGCAGCACACTGTGGAGGGCGATGGGGAAACTCTGTCCCCACGCTGGTAGGACCTTGCTCCAGGCAGCCAATCAGCAGCTTGTGGGCGTACACTGGGCATATACAGCACATCAGTAGGTCTCCACCCATACTTGTGGTGGAGACAAGATAAACCAGTAGTAAGAAAATGACCCAACGCCAACTAGAGCAGCCGCTCTATGCACCCTGTAATTCAAAACCGTACAATTTTTTGGACCCCCTCCTGCCAACAATAGGATTATACCGATTCTTTATTTGGACTGCACTCAATTTTGAATGCAATAGAGTGGGTTTAGGCCGCTCTCACAAGCGTTTATCAAAATGCTGCGTTTTTATGTGCAGTAACTTCGCAGCCAAAGCAAGCTGATGATGTCACCACCGCCGGCGGCATAGTAAGCAGCATTTTTAACACACCCTACTAATTTCAATGAGTGATGCAACGCTGAAAAAAGAACATACAGCGTTCCTTTTAGTGCACATTATAAACGCTGCGCTAAAATGCTCGTCTGAGGAGCGCCACTGCAATGAATGGAGGGTTAGTGCAGTGTTTTTAAAAACATTACTACTAAAGCCGAGCTCACATGTCTGTAAGCATAAAACGCTGCGTTTATCATGCAGCGTCTTCCCGCTGTATGCACCGGCTGTCGCTGTGTATGGCAGCCATTGTGCGCTGTGCAGAACACTGTAGCTCACACACGCTGTCCTGTTTAGGTTTCATGGAAATCAATGTAGTTGCATTGACTCCGATCACCGAGTAATACGCTGAGTATTAACGCTGATGTGAATGGGCCCTTCATGTAACGCTGAGTATTAACGCTGATGTGAATGGGCCCTTCATGTAACGCTGAGTATATACACTGATGTGAATGGGCCCTTCATGTAACGCTGAGTATATACACTGATGTGAATGGGCCCTTCATGTAACGCTGAGTATATACACTGATGTGAATGGGCCCTTCATGTAACGCTGAGTATATACACTGATGTGAATGGGCCCTTCATATAACACTGAGTATATACACTGATGTGAATGGGCCCTTCATGTAACGCTGAGTATATACACTGATGTGAATGGGCCCTTCATGTAACGCTGAGTATATACACTGATGTGAATGGGCCCTTCATGTAACGCTGAGTATATACACTGATGTGAATGGGCCCTTCATGTAACGCTGAGTATATACACTGATGTGAATGGGCCCTTCATGTAACGCTGAGTATATACACTGATGTGAATGGGCCCTTCATGTAACGCTGAGTATATACACTGATGTGAATGGGCCCTTCATGTAACGCTGAGTATATACACTGATGTGAATGGGCCCTTCATGTAACGCTGAGTATATACACTGATGTGAATGGGCCCTTCATATAACGACCTTTTAAAATTTAAGTTTGAAAAAAAGCACACTGTTAATATAGAAACAGAACTGGTATTGCAGTATAGCTTCTCTGAGCCTTCGGCCTGTCTGCTCTCTTACAGACTTCTCCTTTATGGCCTTCTTTTTCTTTTGCACACTGCTTCCTTCTTTCTCTTGTAAACTGCTCTCGTTACAACTTTCTCTCTTGCAGATTACTCCCTCATCATGACTTTCTCGCAGACTGCTCCCTCGTGGCCCCCTCCGATCTCTCTCGCAGACTGCTCCCTCGTGACCCCCTCTGACCTCTCTCGCAGACTGCTCTCTTGTGGCCCCCTCCGACCTCTCTCGCAGACTGCTCTCTTGTGGCCCCCTCCGACCTCTCTCGCAGACTGCTCCCCTGTGGTCCCCCTCCGACCTCTCTCGCAGACTGCTCCCTCGTGGCCCCCTCTGATCTCTCTCGCAGACTGCTCCCTCGTGACCCCCTCCGACCTCTCTCACAGACTGCTCCCTCGTGACCCCCTCCGACCTCTCTCGCAGACTGCTCCCTCGTGACCCCCTCCGACCTCTCTCGCAGACTGCTCCCTCGTGACCCCCTCCGACCTCTCTCGCAGACTGCTCCCTCGTGACCCCCTCCGACCTCTCTCGCAGACTGCTCCCTCGTGGCCCCCTCCGACCTCTCTCGCAGACTGCTCCCTCGTGGCCCCCTCCAACCTCTCTCGCAGACTGCTCCCTCATGGCCCCCTCCAACCTCTCTCGCAGACTGCTCCCTCATGACCCCCTCCGACCTCTCTCGCAGACTGCTCCCTCGTGACCCCCTCCGACCTCTCTCGCGGACTGCTCCCTCGTGACCCCCTCCGACCTCTCTTGCGGACTGCTCCCTCGTGACCCCCTCCGACCTCTCTTGCGGACTGCTCCCTCGTGGCCCCCTCCGACATCTCTTGCGGACTGCTCCCTCGTGGCCCCCTCCGATCTCTCTCGCGGACTGCTCCCTCGTGGCCCCCTCCGACATCTCTCGCGGACTGCTCCCTCGTGGCCCCCTCCGATCTCTCTCGCGGACTGCTCCCTCCGAACTCTCTCGCAGACTGCTCCCTCGTGACCCCCTCCGATCTCTCTCGCAGACTGCTCCCTCGTGACCCCCCTCCGATCTCTCTCGCAGACTGCTCCCTCGTGGCCCCCTCCGATCTCTCTCGCAGACTGCTCTCTTGTGGCCCCCTCCGACCTCTCTCGCAGACTGCTCTCTTGTGGCCCCCTCCGACCTCTCTCGCAGACTGCTCCCCTGTGGTCCCCCTCCAACCTCTCTCGCAGACTGCTCCCTCGTGGCCCCCTCTGATCTCTCTCGCAGACTGCTCCCTCGTGACCCCCTCCGACCTCTCTCACAGACTGCTCCCTCGTGACCCCCTCCGACCTCTCTCGCAGACTGCTCCCTCGTGACCCCCTCCGACCTCTCTCGCAGACTGCTCCCTCGTGGCCCCCTCCAACCTCTCTCGCAGACTGCTCCCTCGTGGCCCCCTCCAACCTCTCTCGCAGACTGCTCCCTCATGGCCCCCTCCAACCTCTCGCAGACTGCTCCCTCATGGCCCCCTCCGACCTCTCTCGCAGACTGCTCCCTCATGACCCCCTCCGACCTCTCTTGCGGACTGCTCCCTCGTGACCCCCTCCGACCTCTCTTGCGGACTGCTCCCTCGTGACCCCCTCCGACCTCTCTTGCGGACTGCTCCCTCATGGCCCCCTCCGACATCTCTTGCGGACTGCTCCCTCGTGGCCCCCTCCGATCTGTCTCGCGGACTGCTCCCTCGTGGCCCCCTCCGATCTCTCTCGTGGACTGCTCCCTCGTGGCCCCCTCCGACATCTCTCGCGGACTGCTCCCTCGTGGCCCCCTCCGATCTCTCTCGCGGACTGCTCCCTCCGAACTCTCTCGCAGACTGCTCCCTCGTGACCCCCTCCGATCTCTCTCGCAGACTGCTCCCTCGTGACCCCCCTCCGATCTCTCTCGCAGACTGCTCCCTCGTGACCCCCCTCCGATCTCTCTCGCAGACTGCTCCCTCGTGACCCCCCTCGTGACCCCCTCCGATCTCTCTCGCAGACTGCTCCCTCGTGACCCCCTCCGATCTCTCTCGCAGACTGATCCTTTGTTGTCTCCTCTCTTTCACTGACTTCTCCTCGATCCTATTCTTCTCAACCCTTGATTACCTTCCTCCATACTAATAGCATCGGTCTCCTTTTTGATTCCCCTCACCTAGCCTCAAAACCACGTGACACTATATGGCCGAGTGGAGAAGAATTTAGTACTGCAGGCCGTGGAGACGGAGAGCGGAACGTTTCTTTGGTGTCTTGTTGTGCGGGGAAGGATTAGGAGACCGGACATTGTGTCCGCGCTTCCCCTGTGCTACATACTACTGGCCGGTATGGAGGCGGCGCTGCCCCCTGTGTACATCCACAGCCCCGAATACGTGCAGCTGTGCGACGATGTCAACAGCAAAGTGCCCCGCCGGGTGAGCTTCTGCGTGCCTCCAGGGAGCGGGGGAGATATGGGCGACACCGATAATAGAGTAGAGCGGGATGTCTGACCCCGAAGGAAGCGGATGTGACCGGCTAGCAGGAAACGTGATCACAGATGGCTCCTCACTATGTGGTGCTGATAGTAACCTGCGCTCCTCACACAGCTGGCTTTGGTGCCCGTAGCAACCAATCAGAGCTGAGCTTTCATCTCTGAAACTGCTCTGGTGAAATGCAAGCTGGGCTCTGATTGGTTGTTACGGGCAACAAAGACAGGTTTTTCTCTCTGACAGTTCTAATCATTGTTTTCATGTCACTAAGTTTATCCTGAAGCCTCCTGCGCCGGTTACTAACAAAATGTATATTTAGAGGGATTCTCCAGCCAGAAGCATTCATCGCTTATTCCACGCATGCCGCGCTAGCAGAGGTCCGACTGCCGGACTTCTTACCCCCCTGAAAGACGGTGGCTAGAAGAATTATGAGTGCTGCGGTCAAGCATGCCGCTCCACTCAAAGTCAGCGTGAGCCGTTGGACCGCACCAATCTAGTGTTGGCTATTAACGCTTCGCTTCTGCCTTTAACCCTTTAAGGACACAGACCTTTTTTTTTTCATTTTCAGTTTTTTCTCCCCACTTTAAAAAAAATCATAACTCGTTCATTTATCCATCGCCGTCTGAGGGCTTGCGTTTTGCGAGACGAGTTGTATATTTCAGTGGTACCATAAAATGTACTGAAAAACTTCAAAAAAAATCCTAAAAAAGTAGAGTGAAGTGGGGAAAAAGAACGCAATTCTGCCATCTTTTGTAAGGGTCTTGTTTAGAGATGAGCGAACGTACTCGGCCACGCCCCTTTTTCGCCCGAGTACCGCGATTTTCGAGTACTTCCGTACTCGGGCGAAAAGATTCGTGGGGCGCCGTGGGTGAATGGGGGGTCACAGCGGGGAGTGGGGGGGGGAGAGAGAGAGGGCTCCCCCCTGTTCCCCGCTGCTACCCCCCGCGCCACCACGCCCGCCCCCCGGCACCCCCCGAATCTTTTCACCCGAGTACTGAAGTACTCGAAAATCGCGGTGCTCGATTGAGTAATTACTCTAAACGAGTATATTCGCTCATCTCTAGTCTTGTTTCTACGGTGTACACACTGCAGCAAAAATGTCCTACCGTCGTTCTACAATTACGACAATACCAAATTTCATGGAGTTTTTTTTGTTGTACTACTTTTAAAAAATAAAATATCTTTGGGAAAAAAATCAAATTATTATTCTGCCGCCGTCTTCTGACGGCCATATATATATTTTTTTCCCCATCAACCTAGTTGTGCGAGGGCTCCTTTTTTTGTGGGACGCACTCTAGTTTCTGCTGGTACCATTTTGGAGCATACATGACTTTTTGATTGGATTTTATCACTTTTTTTCTTGGAGGCGGGGTGAACAAAAACCACAATTCTGACGTGTATTTCTTTTCTGACTGCGTTCATCATGAGGGGTAAATAACGTGTTACTTCGATATATTGGATGGATGCAACAATACCTAAAATATTTTTCTTTTAGATTTTTTAAAATCCTGACTAAGGGTACAGGTTGCTTTTATTATTTCATTTTTTCATTTTATAATAAACTATTTTAAACTGATTTTTACATTTTAGGTTTTTTTTTTTAGTCTCCAGAGGAGACTTGAACTTGCGATTGGTTTGATCGCTTTGGCAGTATGATGTAATACCATAGTGTTACATTATATCGCCATCTGACAGGCAGGCTATCAAGCCATAGGAAATCTGCAGTGCCAACCCTGAGGGTTTTCAGAAGGCCCCCAGCTGCCATGGCAACCTAACTGCACTTGACGATCTCATTGCGGGTGGGCTTCCAGGCCCCCTGAATTCTGACATTTGCCATTGGTTGTTGGCTGTGAGAAAGAGCCTGCACCCGTATTGTATGGAGCAGGATCGGCTCCAGATCTTCCTCCATTCAAATCCTGAACCTCCCTGATGTAACTATGTCCCAGGGCATTAACCCCTTAGCGCCACAGGACGTAGAGTTATGTTCTGCAGATTCTGGATATGCATGGAGGAGGATCACGGGTGGATCTCGCCCCATACAATGTGGGTGCTGGCTGTTTCCTACAGCTGACACCTGCCAGCAACAGCTCCAATAAGCTGCGCTGCTCATCGGAGCTGTTAACCCTTTAAATGCCGGTCAATTCTGACAGCTTTTAAATGCCCTGACCAATGTTTGGGAATCTCTCACCCCCCCCCCCCCCCCCATGCAGCTGGGGCATTCTGAAGGGCTCTGGGCCTGCCATTGCAGATTGCCTATCAAGCCATGCCTGTGGTGATAATAAAAGTTTTAAAAATGCCCTTTTGCCATATTTATAATAAAATCAAAATAATAAAACAAACACATTTTGTATCGCTGCGTCAAAGTCTGATCTATCAAAGTAACGCAATGTTTACATTGCACAGTGAATGGCGGGGGGGGGGGGGGGAGCTCCAGAATTGTGCTTTTTTTCTTTTACCACCCCGTCTCCAAGAGAAAATGCAATAAAAAGTCGTATGGGTTCAAAAATATTACCAATAGAAACTACAGGACGGCCCGCAAAAATTGAGCCCTCGCGCAACTATGTCGATGAAAAATTAAAAAAGTTATGGCTGTTGGAAGATGGCGGCCGAAAATAACTTTAAAAAAAAATCTTTGACAAAAAAATAAACGTGCGTTTTGTATCGTCGTAATCGTACTGACTCATAGAATAAAGTTATCGGGTCATTTTTGCTGCAGTGTGTACGCCATAGAAACAAGACGCACCCAAAGATTACGGAATTTA
This sequence comes from Eleutherodactylus coqui, assembly GCF_035609145.1. Classification (NCBI taxonomy): domain Eukaryota; kingdom Metazoa; phylum Chordata; class Amphibia; order Anura; family Eleutherodactylidae; genus Eleutherodactylus; species Eleutherodactylus coqui. The sequence goes on along the minus strand of NC_089846.1, from coordinate 43,901,582 downwards.
GTTTTATTTCCATTTCACTCCACTTAGGATTTTTTTTAAACATTTTTTAGTACATTATATGGTACATTAAATAGGACTGTTGAAAAATACACCTCGTCCCGCAAAAAACAAGACTTTGGACATCTACTTTGATGGATAAATAAAAGAGTTATGATTTTTTTTAAAGTGGGGAGGAGGAAAAAAACAAGGAAAAAAAAAATGCCCGCATCCTTAAGGGGTTAAAGGTGTCTGTGCAGCTTCAACAACTTTTAATAGAGCAGTTGTTGGTGTTTTTCGCGGTTTCTCCCAATTCCTCCATACAGCTGGATGTCCGGCTTGGCTGAACGTTTGTGTGTTTAGGAAGGTAAGCTGCAGTTAGACAGCTCTGGCGCCAGCTTATCTCCCGGGGAAGAAAAGGATCAGGTATTGAAATTCAACATTCCCAACCCTTCTTAGGGCCCTTTTACACAGAGCGACCTGTTGGGTGCAGATGCCTGACAGGCCGATCATCGATCAGTGAATGAAGGTGGAGCGGGCTGGAATTGTTCCGACCTGTCCGCCGGCACTGACAGTAAATAGGCAGTTGTTCGTAGATGGAGACTGCCTGTTCACACAGGTTCATCATCATTCTGTTTTATGCCTGCAGAAACAGAAAGACAAAAAGAGAACGATAACGATTACCGTTCAGTCGGGGGATGCCTTCACACTGAACGATATTGTTTAGATTCTCGCTGAATGTGGAAATCTGAACGATTTATCGGCCCGTGTAAAAGAGTCTTTACTCCTGAAGGAAAGTTGGGATTCACCCGTGGACACGAGGCCTTTTCTGAATGGCCTTTTTTTCAGTGCATTTAGGACTAAAACACCGCCATAATTTAGTTGGTGGTTCTCTTCTGATGGGAGATTCTTACAGTCGAGCCCTACAATTGTGATTTTGAGTCTACAACACTTTCCGCATCTTCAATGTACATTCAGAACAGAAATTGACTGAAAGATGTTGATGGGAATATGGTTTATCATGTATATAGATCCGCACAGCTGATATATATAATGTGTGTGTGTATAATAATCTGTGACTTTCAGTAATAATCATGGTGTCTGGTAACTTTTACTCCTAGGCCAGCATGGTGCACTCCTTAATAGAAGCGTATGGACTGCTCAGGGAAATGAGGTGAGATCCAAGTAATGGGTCACTGTGACTCCTGTATGTACAATAATGGTGGTCATGGATGAGTCAGTAAACCAGTCAGACCACTCTATAATTTACTGGACCTGCTTGAAGGCTATGCGTACTTGTGCAGTTTTTTAATCAATGTATTTTTAAAAATTAAGACTTTTGTAATTGGTTTTCATTAAACATTTCTGATTGATTTCTATGCTTCTGTTGTTTTCCAAGGGTCAGGAGGGGTGTCGTGTCTCCTTAAGGCGAGCACTCAAAAAAAGTGTGTGGAGACACCTAGGGGATGAGTGGGTTGGGGGATAGTATAGTCTCTCCCTAAGGAGAGCACCTAAAAGGAGTGTGGGGACACTTAGAAGGTGAGTGAGGAGACTTATAAGGCCATGCAAGCTCCTCTGGGTAATTTATGCAAATAAGGAAGATGGAAAAATACTTCTGCAGCGCCACCTATTGGATTGCACCCCCTTTTTGGTGTTCTCAATGGGGAGAGACCATACCTTCCCTTGACCCACTCACCCCCTAGAGGTGTCCACACATTTTTTGGGTGCTCTCCTTAAGGAGACATGACACCAGCTAAGCGAGAAACCTATTGCACACTGATGAGGGTCAAACACCCCGAAACAGCTGTCTGTGTATGGATTCTGGATTGGTTTCCTATTCCCAATCATTGTTAAGACTTGTTAAAAAGTCACTTTGATTTGAAGAAATGCTGCTATCCAATAGGTGGCGCTGCATAGGTATTTTTTCATCTTCCTAGTTGATTTGCAAGACACTGCAGACTGAAGGACTGGACTCTTAGCAAAATCTGTCAGAGTAAACTGACTGACTCCTCCCCTATTCTCTGGTTTTGAACTTGCATTCGCTGTCTTTCCACTGAGCTCTTACAGAGGGCTGAATGATTGTGCTAGGGGATGCTGGAGGAGAGAGAGAGCAGAGAAAACTACTCTTATGGAGTGCTGTAATTCAATTTGCTCTCATATTTTTTGGTCTTACCGTTAGTGAGGTAGAACGGACCAGCAGCTACTCGGAGAAAGAGTGAGATAGCTGTGTAGTATTGAGTGGGTGTGGTTATGTTGCACAGCCTCTGAAAGAGGGGAGAGGGAACGGAGCTTTTATGCATTCATGAGAGAAACTTGTATAAGAGGGCCTGCAAAGTATGCGACTTTCTAAATGCATGATAAGGAAAACTCAATAGGAAAAAAAATGACAAATGCATACACTTTTTTTCTGCAGTTAGATATGTGTATATTGATTTTCAATGCACAAAGGTTTACATAGCCTTTAGACTGTACCTGAGTTTTCAAAAAGTTTTCTAAGATACACCAGGTTCTCCTTACCTTCTCATTTGCTGCTCTTTGCACTGTGTTTCATCTCTGTAAGTTCTGATTTTCAGGTGGGCTTCCCAATTATCCTGTTGCTCTGCTGTTTTGCCATCCACTTTCAGGGAGGGGGCATGTAGTTCATGCCCTAACTTCCTTGCCCTTACTTCCCATGCTGCATTGCACTGTCACCAGGGAGGCAGTATCTGAATGCCCACCCCTTTGCTTTCCAAAGACGATCAGTTATTTAGAGTCCTTCTGGCCAAATGATTAGTAAACCCACTACAATGTGTACACACATGCACTGTTACAGCGGGAGAAACAGATTGTGGAGATCCTTATCAGTGTCTGCAGATCTGTAAGCCTGCAGCCTCTCAGGGCAAGGGAGCTGCCTGTGAAGATATGGCCCCCCTGTTGCTATGGAAACCTCCCTGTGTCCTAGTTACTAAGGTAGCTCTGTACCTAACAATAGAGAGTGTCTTGCAGAGAAGCTGGGAGGGAGACCCCTAGTCGCAGCCACTTCAAATGTGATTTACAGTGGTAAAGCAACAACATTTTTAATGCAAGTATATTACAGAACTGATGAGACCAACATGAGCTTTTAGATGATCAGAAGTTAGTGCCCATTTAAGTTCTTCTCTATTATAGTGAAGCCTGATATACAGTATTCTACCGGTAGTCTGATAACACTTGGATGTTCTTGGACACATTCTGCTGTTTTTCATCGCTTAACCCTTTGCAATCCAATTTTGGATTCAGGGTTTTCTAGGGGGATTTCTCTAGAGCCAGTACTGCGATATGGTACATGCTGGAGAGACCCCCGACAACTGAGCGGCCAGTAATATACAGTAAGAATACCCTGACGGACGTCTCCCGACATTGGAGCTGTACAGGCTTCAATCAGAATGTCTTCAGACGTCAGACAGTGGATTGGAAAGGGTTAAATCCATGTTCTTTGTTTAGAAATGTTTCATTATCTGACTTTTTCCTAAGGGTTGTCAAGCCTAAAGTTGCTACTATGGAAGAGATGGCAGCATTCCATACTGACACCTACTTACAGCACCTCCGTAAGGTTAGCGAAGAAGGGGACAATGATGATCCCGAAACTGTTGAGTATGGACTAGGTAAGTAATAAAGCGCTAATGTGTAAGAATTGTCTCAATAGTGAGAGGTTCGTTAACCCCTTAATGCTATAGGACGTACAATGTCATGGAGGGTCTGAGTCTGTACGGAGCAGGAGGTGATGCCACTCCACACAATGAGGGTGCCAGCTGTCTTTAACAACTAACAGCTGGCACCCACATTTAACTGATAGTTGTTAACCCTCTAAATACCGCTGTCGATTGTGGCAGCGGCATTTAAATTCCCCAATCGGAGTTTCGGGGTGCTATTTCAGATTGGCTATCAAGCCATGCCTTTGGCATAGCTTGATAGACTGCCTGTCAGATCGCAGTATAATGTAACACTAAAGTACCCTGTTTCCCCGAAAATGAGACGCGTCTTATATTAATTTTTGCTCCCAAATATGCGCTACGTCTTATTTTCAGGGGGTGTCTTATTTTGCCGCGGCAAATCCATCTGTGGCCGCTAATCCCTCAATTGGCCAGCTTTGTGGACGAAATTTCTCAGAAATCTCGTCCACATGGGACAGCAAATCTGTCACGGCAAAGCTGGGAGAAGCCGGTGTTGTGGTGCGGATTCACTGGTCACAGAAACGAAAAAGCGTGCTGCCAAGTCACTTCAAAACAAGCGGCTGAGTGCCGTGGGTTTTGAAGCAGCGCTTTCCCGGCGGAAATCTCGCTGTGGCCAAACTGCGAGATTTCCGCTGGAAATACGCTCTGTGAGAACCCAGCCTGAAGAATCACATACAGGTTGCCTGACTCACACACAGAGCCATAAAAAAATAAGGGCTGTAAAGTAACGTACCTGTCTGCAGACAGAAGTTCCTGTACCACTTGTAAGCAGGGATGGTATTGCAGCTTCCGGCCACCAGGGGGAGCTCATCACAGCAGACATGTACAGCAGGAACAGAACGTACAGTATGGACTTTTCCAGCCAGCAAGGGGAGCTCACAACAGCACACTCGTACAGCACAGCAGGGACAGGATAACAGCAGACTGTCTGCAGATCTACCTATACATCTGGAGGTAGGAGACAACGGGGATGGCAGCAGGAGACAGGCCTCTTGACTTGCCTGCACACTTTACTATGCCTTACTATCGGGGGGTGCCTTATATTTGGGTCTTCTGCACATTTCAGGGGGTGCCTTATTTTCGGGGAAACACGGTATTACATTATACTGCATGAGCGATCAAACGATCGCAAGTTCGTGTCCTCTATGGGGACTTCAATTATTAAAAATAAATAAATATTAGTAAAAATATAACCTTTTCCTATATTTATAATTAAAAAGCAAACAAACAATAAATAACCAAAACATATTTTGTATCACTGCGTCTGGAAAAGTAGCGCATTATTGATCTCTCACAGTGAAAGTAGTCAGAAAAAGCCGTTAGAAGCAGCCACATGATTTGTTTTTCTTTCAACCCTGTACAAGCTTTTTACAGGATGTTTTATTACCAGTTCAGTAGCCATTAAAAATTAGTGTCTTGTCTGTGGAAATTTTTTTTTTAATGTAAACTTGAGCTGAAGCTGCCATGTTAATTTCTGGTTTTGTTAATGTAATATTTCAGGCTATGACTGCCCCATCACTGACGGTATCTATGACTATGCCGCTGCTGTAGGCGGAGCAACACTCACCGCAGCTGAACACCTAATAGGAGGCAAAACCCGCATTGCCATTAACTGGCCAGGTGGTTGGCATCATGCTAAGAAGTAGGCATTGTGGGAACTCTGGGTAAATTCAACTGGAATAAGTCTATTGTAAATAGATATAGCACCTTGGCATATCGTTAGTAAAAGTTCTTGTGGAACGAAATTTGGGTTTTCACTTACAGCGAAAGGGTTTTAGTCACCTTATACATTTATGACCTATCTACTGCAGAGGAGGGGAATGTATGATTGCTGGGACCCCCAGGGATCATGAACACAGCGCCACCTAGGTGGTGCGCCCTTCACTACCATTCCGTTCCTTGCCGATGGAGAGAGCGCAAAGCTCTGCTATTTCCGGATCACCAATGCATTCATTAAGGGAACTCGGGAAGCGGTATTCTTGTGATCCTGGGGACTCAATGGTTGGATCCCCATTGATCATACTTTATTATCTATCCAGTGGATAAGTGATTAATGTCTCTAGTGGAGAAAATTAGTTGATGCAAATATCAATTCCATTCTGACTTTCTGATCTGCAGTTTTTCAACCATACCATTTACACAGAGCATGTTTTATATAGGCTCTTCTTTTCCTCCTCAGAGATGAAGCCTCTGGATTTTGTTATCTTAATGATGCTGTTCTAGGCATTTTGAAGCTACGGCAAAAATATGACAGAGTGCTGTATATTGATCTGGATTTACATCATGGAGACGGTAAGAAGCATTGCCGCTAGAGATGAGCGAGCACCCAAATGCTCGGGTCCTCGTTATTCGAGTTGAGCTTTTCGTAAAATTTGAGAGCTCTACTCGAGTAACGAACCCCATTGACTACAATGGGAGACTCGAGCATTTTTGTATGTGGGACGCTGGGTGCTGAGCCTTTTTTTTTTTTGTTCGTTCATATTCTCTCTCTCTCATTCTCTCTCTCTCATTCTCTCTCTCTCATTCTCTCTCTCTCATTCTCTCTCTCTCTCATTCTCATTCTCTCTCTCTCTCTCATTCTCTCTCTCTCTCTCATTCTCTCTCTCTCTCTCATTCTCTCTCTCTCTCTCTCTCTCTCTCTCATTCTCTCTCTCTCATTCTCTCTCTCTCATTCTCTCTCTCTCATTCTCTCTCTCATTCTCATTCTCTCTCTCATTCTCTCTCTCATTCTCTCTCTCTCTCTCATTCTCTCTCTCTCTCTCTCATTCTCTCTCTCTCTCATTCTCTCTCTCTCTCTCATTCTCTCTCTCTCTCTCATTCTCTCTCTCATTCTCTCTCTCTCTCTCTCATTCTCTCTCTCTCTCATTCTCTCTCTCTCTCTCTCATTCTCTCTCTCATTCTCTCTCTCTCTCATTCTCTCTCTCATTCTCTCTCTCTCTCTCTCTCATTCTCTCTCTCTCATTCTCTCTCTCTCATTCTCTCTCTCTCTCTCTCATTCTCTCTCTCATTCTCTCTCTCTCTCTCATTCTCTCTCTCTCATTCTCTCTCTCATTCTCTCTCTCTCTCATTCTCTCTCTCATTCTCTCTCTCTCTCATTCTCTCTCTCTCTCTCTCTCTCATTCTCTCTCTCTCTCTCTCATTCTCTCTCTCTCATTCTCTCATTCTCTCTCTCATTCTCTCTCTCTCATATTATCTTATTCTCTCTCATTCTCTCTCTCTCTCATTCTCTCTCTCATTCTCTCTCTCTCTCATTCTCTCTCTCTCTCTCTCATTCTCTCTCTCTCTCATTCTCTCTCTCTCTCTCTCATTCTCTCTCTCTCATTCTCTCTTTCTCTCTCTCATTCTCTCTCTCTCATATTATCTTATTCTCTCTCATTCTCTCTCTCTCTCATTCTCTCTCTCTCTCTCTCTCTCTCTCTCTCTCTCATTCTCTCTCTCTCATATTATCTTATTCTCTCTCTCTCTCTCTCTCTCTCATTCTCTCTCTCTCATTGCCCACCTCTGCAGGAAAAGGAATTGTTAGACCAGGGGGGCGCAATCCCCTCGTGGCCAGGGCTAGGAAAGCATCCGCCTTGTGCGTCCATGGAATAGGGGACTAATGGGAGTTCTAGAAGACATTTTTACTAGTGACCACCCAATGTTACGTCCATCTTCCCTCTCGTTGCACCCCTCAAGACGGACCTATTTTCCAACTGCTTTAGTCCAATGACTCTCATGTCTTTACATCCTTGACAGACAGCGGCTAATACATTATTCCTCCTTACTGGGAATTATGGCGGTGCTGTGCAATGCGGTCTCAATCATATATGCTTCCAGCAGATCTTTAGTCCCCCTATTAATTATTCTCTGGGGCAGAATATAGAAGGCCATCTGGACTCTAACTGCCCGGTGGACAATCGGCCGTCATCTGTAAAGCGGGAGACTCATTATATCTACTGTCTTCATGCAGTGCATCGTAGTGTGAGGTGGCCCATTTATTCCCCTCCTTAGGAGGTGCGAATATCCTGCTGATAGACTCCGTGTCTAATGGCACATATGGCCTTTCAGTATCTGGCATCACGGTCATATACGCAATTGTAAGGGAACCCCATCTCCTTCTATAGGCTAAGAACAGTGCCCTTCAGAGCAGTATCTTTACCATGCTCAGACAATGACACTTCCATCCATGGGAGGAATAACTCCATAGTGCGGCAGTCTGTGGTGATCATCTCCCATAAACCGGGTTTATGACGAGACTATTTTTGTATGTGGATACGGCTCAGGATTAGTAATGATCATTTATCACATATCTCTCCATTCTAGATTCTAAAGGAATCCAGGTGATGTAGTACCTGGTGTCGTACGGTACAGTGGGGCGTTCTGCTATCAGCCCAGCCTCTTACACTGGTACTTTTATCTCTGAGGCGCCTCCTGCTATCCTACAAGTTAGTATCGCCATAGTAAGGTCTGAACCCACTTACTACGCAGCGTACCTCCACCCTAGGTGGTCTACTCCAGCCTTGGTTTCCACAACGAGCCTCTCCAGGAAACAGAGTATATAATCCATTACTACCAGTAATAATGTCCAGAGCTAGTACATGAGAGCCATACGTATAACGGGTACATTCCCCAGGTTTCATTCCTTTACAAGTACGGGGTCGGATTCTCATCTGTACTGTACTAACACTTATAGCGTGATGAGTGACAGTGCCCCATATCCTCAGTTTCAAGGCTGATTTTAAAAAATATGTATGTGTGTGTGTGTATTTAATATATACATACATACACGTGTGTGTGTAATAAATATAAATGAAGAAATTGTGCACACCCATTCTTCTGGGAGCCGTTCCAACTAGATGGACTATAGCACATCAACTACTGGCATCCTGGACTTGGTTCATCACCGGCATGGTTCGCCCTCCAGGACACTCATGTTCCTTGCGTTCCGGCCAGTTTCCACAAGTATCCTGCCCTCTAATTGCCATCTTAGTTTCCTTTGTTTGTCAGTCATCAGACCTCTGTACTTCGTCCTCTGCCATATGCCACTCTCACCATGCGGTGCTGAGCTTAATCCCACATTGCAGCCCTCTTAGCCTTTGCATCCAACAGCAAGCAGATGGAGGGCCAGTGTCATGCCAGGAACAGCCCAGTCCAGACCGGGCGTTGGGTTCTCTCAGGACAGTAGTTTGCCTTCTCTTGGTGGTAACAAACTACAAAGCACACAGTACTTCTTGATTTTTCTCGCCTGCTCCCTAACTCCTGTAGGGATCAAGTCTCTCTCCTTTAGAAAATTGCAAGTGTTTTCTAGACCATCAACAACTGCTTCCTTCCTCGGACAGGAACGCTTTAAGGGACGCTTTCACCGCGGAAATCTTGCGGTTTTGCTGCAGCAAAAAAACGCGGGATAAGCGCAGCTTCAAAACCCACAGCACTTAGCCGCAGATTTTGGAGCGGTTTTGCCGCATGCTTTTCCGTTGGGGCCCAACGAGAGGAGCGAGGCCACAACGGGGAAAAAAAAAATAATTGACATGCTGCGTCCCAGGAATCAACGCCGCAGCGCCGGCTAATGCCGGCTTTGCTGCAACAGATTGGCCGCTTCCTGTGGATGAGATTTTTGACAAATCTCGTCCACATGGCTGGCTAATCCCGGAATTAGCTGACGCAGGGAAATTCTATGGCAAATTCGCCCTGTGTGAACATATCTTTATGTCTGACAAGGGATAGCAAACGTTACTTGCTAGCTGCGATGGAGATAGCGCTTATTCGTGCCCACTAGGAACAATAGGCTAGTTACATGATCTGTTTCTTACCCCTCCACTTTGGGTACTGCTCTGGAACGTCCCTAGGGTTTTGCTGTGTCCCCCAATGATACGGACAAAAAAACAGGATTTTTGTTACTTACCGTAAAATCCCTTTCTCGTCACGTTTGTTGGGAGACACAGTACGCACCCAGTTGTTCTAAGGCGCTCCTCGAGCCGGCCTGACTCTTTCCCTAGAACTATCGCTCTTCTTATAGTCCGTACGGCTCGACTTCAGGTGTTCGTCTTCTCTCTCCTGCTTCTTCCGTACATACTGATTTAGTTCAGTGCCTGCAGGAGGGGTATAGCTGGTAGGAGGGAGTAACTTTTTCTTTGTCTAGTGTCGCCTCCTAGTGGCAGGAGGTATATCCAAGGTCTTGCTGTGTCCCCCAATGAACATGACGAAAAAGGGATTTTACAGTAAATAACAAAAATCCGTTTTTTCATGACTGTCAGCCACAACAAACATAGCGCCACATGACGCTTTTTGCATTACTCCATACCCGGATGATGCGGCTTTTCTCCTCGTAGGTCACATGGTTCAAATTGACCAACCAAAGTACAACTGTTTTGATTGGCCAACATAGTCACATACATGAGGCTTCGCTGTTGCGCTTGCAGCTGGATGGTGCTAGCTCAATATCGAGATCCCAGTTCATCTCCCGCTAGTTATGATATAGGAACCATTCATATTAATATATGCATTTTGGATAGCTGACAGTCACAGTTGCCCCACTAATAATACTAAGGGGCGATTTGGGCAGCACAGTATAATGACAAGCACACTGGTTTCAGCACTCTTAATAATTGTACTGATCAGTATTGGGGACACAGCACCCAAGGTCTTGTTGTGTCCGCCCAATAAACGTGGCGAGAAATAGGTTTTATGGTGAGTGGCAAAAATCCAATTTTCTCCTGCGTATCATTGGGGTAACCTAACAAGATCTTAGGCGCTGTGTCCCCCAATGTACATGACGAGAGATGGATTTTACAGTAATACTCCATTTACTGTCGGCTAAACGATCCGCATGAGCGAGTGATGTCACCACTAGTTGTTCGCGCTCGTGCAGATCATTAGGCAGGCGGATCATTGCTGAGGATCGTTCACTTCTCCCGACTTCTCGCTCGGTACTTCACATTCTATGTGACACACTGAGTGGGGAGCGTTTAGACGCAGCAGAAAGTGAGCGAGCGAATGATTTTTATGTTTGTCGAAACAGCAACAGACGAAAAGTAAACTAATAATGTAGGATGGCTTTACATTTAGAAGGATTGATTAACGCTCATTTTCGCTCAAACAGATTTTGCGCAGCAATCGTTACGTGTAATTGGCCCTTAAGTAACAAATATCCCTTTTTTTGAAACAGAACTGCACATGGCCCCAGAGGAGTTTAATGCAGCTTCTTAATATTCATATATTCATCCTCCCTCCAGACACTGATTGACAAGTCTCTCTGTATGTTCAGTAATATGAAGAAGGTCTGGGGAGGTTATGGGGACGGCATGGGCACTGTATAATGCTTAATTCCCTCTGTGATGACACTGAAGAAATTAAACACTTGCTGCCAGATTTTATCTAGTTTACAGCGGGGTCGACTCAGCGGTTGGGGTGACGACGTCGACTCGGCGGTTGGGGTGACGGGGTCGACTCGGCGGTTGGGGTGACGGGGTCGACTCGGCGGTTGGGGTGACGGGGTCGACTCGGCGGTTGGGGTGACGGGGTCGACTCGGCGGTTGGGGTGACGGGGTCGACTCGGCGGTTGGGGTGACGGGGTCGACTCGGCGGTTGGGGTGACGGGGTCGACTCGGCGGTTGGGGTGACGGGGTCGACTCGGCGGTTGGGGTGACGGGGTCGACTCGGCGGTTGGGGTGACGGGGTCGACTCGGCGGTTGGGGTGACGGGGTCGACTCGGCGGTTGGGGTGACGGGGTCGACTCGGCGGTTGGGGTGACGGGGTCGACTCGGCGGTTGGGACGACGGGGTCGACTCGGCGGTTGGGACGACGGGGTCGACTCGGCGGTTGGGACGACGGGGTCGACTCGGCGGTTGGGACGACGGGGTCGACTCGGCGGTTGGGACGACGGGGTCGACTCGGCGGTTGGGACGACGGGGTCGACTCGGCGGTTGGGACGACGGGGTCGACTCGGCGGTTGGGACGACGGGGTCGACTCGGCGGTTGGGACGACGGGGTCGACTCGGCGGTTGGGACGACGGGGTCGACTCGGCGGTTGGGACGACGGGGTCGACTCGGCGGTTGGGACGACGGGGTCGACTCGGCGGTTGGGGCGACGGGGTCGACTCGGCGGTTGGGGCGACGGGGTCGACTCGGCGGTTGGGGCGACGGGGTCGACTCGGCGGTTGGGGCGACGGGGTCGACTCGGCGGTTGGGGCGACGGGGTCGACTCGGCGGTTGGGGCGACGGGGTCGACTCGGCGGGTGGGGCGACGGGGTCGACTCGGCGGGTGGGGCGACGGGGTCGACTCGGCGGGTGGGGCGACGGGGTCGACTCGGCGGGTGGGGCGACGGGGTCGACTCAGCGGTTGGGGCGACGGGGTCGACTCAGCGGTTGGGACACTCTATAGGCAGCTTATTGTCAAGAGACCCTTTTAACAAGTTTGTCTTCAAAATTTCTAACATAATTTCTCTATGTTGTCAAATCAAAGTGTGATTTCAAGTGACAGAGGACCTGTCACTAGTATTGGTGTTCTAGAACTAATTATGTGTGGTGTTTGTCTTTGTTTCAGGGGTAGAAGATGCATTTAGTTTTACGTCTAAGGTTATGACTGTTTCTTTACATAAATTTTCTCCCGGCTTCTTTCCAGGTATGTAATAAGCAATGGAATTCCAGTTTTATTACTCATGTTTTGTATTTTCTTGCTTTCCTATTTACTGTTGGGATTTTACATCGCGCATCTTCTGATTTCACAGTTTTAGGGCTCAGTCACACGGGCGCCCGTGTTCCTGCACTATAAGACAGTTGCACTGCAGGTGCGGACGACTCTCCGCCGGAAGAAAGAACATGTGACCGGCTCCATTGCCGGTCGTGTTCTTTCTTCGGGCGGTGCGGAGAGTCATCCGCACCTGCAGTGCGGCTGTCTTCTTCATGCAGGAACACGGGCGCCCGTGTGACTAAACCCCTAGCTGCATGCAGTAATTACACAATTGCGAGAAAATATAAGGCAACCTTTTCTGCATTGATTACTAATAAAATGTGCTCTGATTGTTATCTAAGGCACAATTACAGACAAACACAATCTAACTACAGTAATAAATAACTCACACTTGTACCGTTCATGTCTTTTTAAAGGGGTTTTATCATTACCACCAAAAATTTTCTAGCAGCTGGGCCCATTGTAAAATACAAAAATAGAGTATACCTCCCTTTCTTCATTGTCCCAGATAAAAGCTGGGCAGAACCCACGTCCCTGGCTTCTGGGTGTACACCCTAGAAGAAGTGGTGGCTGCTGCAGCCTATTAGAAGCTGCAGAGTCACTATCAAAACTCCTGACATCAGCGCTTACATTCTGGGCACCGTGATGCCAGGAGTCCAGGACAGTGACACTGCAGCCTCTGATCAGCAGCAGTCATCTGACTTCCGCTAGGCCATACACCCAGAATCCGGTGCCAGGACTGTGGGAGCTGCTCAGCTACGTCTAGGGGGAGCGAGGAGAGGTAAGTATACTCTATTATTTATTTTTTTTTTACAATGTGGCCAGCTGCTGAAAATTTTTTGCTGGTAATAACACCCCTAACATCCAACGTTTTAAAACCTTTTTCAACCTCATGTGTCTAACATATCTTCTGAAAGTTATTTGCATTGAAGCATGATACACACTAACCAAATTTTCTGGAGAACAATAATCAGGCTTTGTGTGCCTTTGTTTAAGAAGCAAAGCACTTGTGAAACCCACACGCTCAATCTTCTTATTTGAAACGCCCTTTGCTGATTAGTTCTTAGGAAAGTCATTATTGGGGTGTTCTATGAAGATAAAGCTATCTCCCTATCCACAAGATAGAGGACTACTAGCTATCTGACTGATAGGACCCTCACAATCACCAAAACGGGTTCTGTGTCCCTCTGAAAGAATGGCAAATGAATGGAGCGGTAGCGCACATGCTTGACCACAGCCCCATTCATTTCTTCAGGAGCGCAAGTGATAGCCAAGTGCTTGAGCTTCTGTGGCTAGGTGATATCGTTATCTTACCGGAATGGCCCTTTAACACAGAGTTTCACTTAGGGCCCTTTAACACGGGCTGATATGATCAGCAAGAATCTGAACAATTAGCGTTCAATGTAAAAGCAGGCACTGACTGCAAACGTACGAATTCCGCTCAAATGCAATGCGGTTTTGTGTTAAGTGAAGTTGCGACCCTCCACCGTGGCTAAAAGACCAAAGAGGATCGCAGGCTGTTTCCCTTTGTTTTCAGTAGGAAACCTTGCATTGCACTCACATGCACCTCATACACTGTGTGATGCGTTGCTGGCCACATTGAAAACAATGGGCGATGCAAGGCATTCCGAGGGAACGCCCAAAGATGGGGCATGCTGCAATTTTTTTTTTAATTCCCTTCCCCCCAGGTAAAAATCGCTCATATGTTTGACCCCATTCAAAAGAACGGGTTCATATTCCTGCGTCTTGCAACGCACAAATCGCGCGCGATTTTCTCGGCCGTGTGAAAGCGGCCTTAAGGCCCATTTAGACACAACGATTATCGCTCAAAAGCCGTCTTTTGAGCAACAATCGTTGTTTCTAACTGCACTGACATCGTGCCCTTTTTCGTTAAACCTTTCGTCTTTCAGCATTCTGAAAGATAACGATGAGCCTTATCAGGGATTCACAGCGGGATACAGCTGATGTTATCGTTTCAGTTGTATCCTGCTCCCTGAACACATGTGGGGTATGAAGAACACAGCTGTCCAGCTGCGTTCTTTATACCATGCTCGGAGCGCTCGGCTGTATAACAGCCGGGCGCTCCGAGCGGGAAACAGCTGGATGCAGAAGACAAGCGGCCCCGCTCAGCTGTATAACAGCCGGGCGCTCCGAGCGGGAAACAGCTGGATGCAGAAGACAAGCGGCCCCGCTCAGCTGTATAACAGCCGGGCGCTCCGAGCGGGAAACAGCTGGATGCAGAAGACAAGCGGCCCCGCTCGTCTTCTGCATCCCCGCTCAGATCGCAACGTTTGAGCGATCACCTTGCGCTGTAAATGGACACAATGATTATCGCTCAAAAGACATATTTTGAGCAATAATCGTTGTGTCTCAATGGACCTTTACTCTTTCTCCCTGTATTGCGGGTGTTTACTCTGTTTACGTAACAAGGCATCAAAAGGTACAAATGTTTGTGTGTGATTAGCTTAGTTTCATTGTATTTGTCTATAATTGTGACTTCAGCAATCAGACCATATTTTATTAATAAGCAATGCAGAAATCCAGGTATTTCCAAAGGCTTCACTTAATTTTTCTCGTAACTGTGTGTGGTTATAGCCAGAGTATCAGATCATCATGTATTTGACTTTTAACTTATGTTCATTAATTGTAAGTTTGTAGAAGAAAAATAATTTGTCTATCTTTATTAGTTTAGCTGCTTATATTAATTGATATAATCACTATAGATGGTGTTGCCAGATACATGTGCTTTAGGCCTTTTTCACACGGGCAACAGCAATATCGCCATAAGAAAATTGCAACTGTGTTCTGTGCGATATCGCTGCGTTTTCTCTCCGCAATATCGTGATTTTATAGCACTCTTTTGCCAAGATTTTCAGAAGGGGCTTAAAATATAAGCCTTACCCTGAAAATAAGCCCCGGCTGCCTTTAAAAACAAAAAAAAAACAATACATCACCTTACAGTCGCTGTCCGCTTCGGCACACTTCTTCTCCGCAGGTTCGGCACACTTGCTTGTAGATTTCAGCCACCGCTTCCTGGCCAGAGGCTCAAAAACTCAGCCTCCAGGAAGCGCTGGCTCTGTCTGGTCCTCGAGCGCTGTAGCTCAGCCAATCACTGCAGCGCTTAATGAACCAATCACAGCCATCGCATTGAATGGCTGTAATTGGTTCATCAAGCGCTGCA
Source organism: Eleutherodactylus coqui (assembly GCF_035609145.1). Classification (NCBI taxonomy): domain Eukaryota; kingdom Metazoa; phylum Chordata; class Amphibia; order Anura; family Eleutherodactylidae; genus Eleutherodactylus; species Eleutherodactylus coqui. Next base: position 43,886,065 of record NC_089846.1, on the reverse strand, counting down.
GTAATTGGTTGAGCCACGGCGCACGAGAACCAATCATTGCAGCGCTCAATGAGCCAATCACAGCCATTGTACCTGGGGGGCAATTTTTTTCACTTAAATGCATGTAATTTGGACTGACCCTTTTTATCAGCGCTCTCCTCTTTGTAAACTTTATTGTTTAAAAAACAAAAACTGTCCATACACTTATTTAGGCCTTCAGCAGTACAACAGAGATGTCATTAAAAATCTCCCACCTTCTAATGATAATGCAATGAGACGACACAGCAAATTTAGAAAGTGAGCTAAAGAAAATCAGAAATGCCAGTCTACTGTATGTGCTCTAGTGCAGGGATCCCCAACTCCAGTCCTCAGGGACCACCAACAGGTCACGTTTTCAGGATATCCTATAGAGAGAACACCTGTGGCAATGTCTGAGGCAACTACAATAATTGCATCACCTGTGCAATACTGAGGAAATCCTGAAAACATGACCTGTTGGCGGTCCCTGAGGACTGGAGTTGGGGAACCATGCTCTAGTGGACAATATGAAAACTGCAGTATTTCAGGCTTGCATTCAGATCAAAGAGAAAAATACCAAAGGGACCCTAGTTGGATGGTAATGTGTTTTATAATTGTGTTTACCAATTGCCTGAGGGCAAGCAATTACCAATTATCCACCAAACTATCTTAAAACTTCACTTTTATTGAACTATTCCTTAAAGCTGAACCAAAAGGAAAGGATTAAAATATAGCGACCTTCCCAACCTATTATTTGTATTGAGCTGGAATGGCAAGTTAATAAACTGTTGTACTATAGTAGGATATATATGTACAATTTTAGCAGTGATGGTATGCCTGCAGTACACACCACCAGCAACCCTCCAGGACGTGCCATTAAGAGAGAGGATAGAAAACTCCCCTACCTTTGCAGCCTATCACATTTGTTCTTCAAGCTGTGTCTCCTCTTCTCATTTGATCGGACAACCAATGCGCTGTCTACTATACCAGGTCACATGACTCCTGACCAGTCATAACACAGAACGGACTTTATGGGCTGTTTTCTGATTCATTTCAGTTATGGGGTCTAGTTTTAACAACTCTCATAGCGCATGCCCAAACAATTAATCTAATCTATTCCCAAATAGTTTATCCAGCTACCCTGCTTTAGTATAGTGCTTGCCCTGCATTCGTTGGTTAGATATGTCACATTTATCTGACTCTATTCAGTTGCACTTATTCTTTCATGTATTACAGGCTTAAAGGAGTTTTGTCATTTAAAAAAAAATCTATACTTGCCTATTCCTTCCCTGTCAGTTTCCTTAGCACATCTTCTCCTAGCTGAGCTTTTGCAGTGTCTTGGGTCACGCACGCTGGGCCCAGCTTGTTATGAATGCTGCATTCCTCAAATTCCTTCCAGCTGGGTCAGTGAAGGTCAGGTCCCTGTGCTCTAGCTTCACTGCCTAGGAAGGAATTGTAATCTATTTCAGAGACAGCTCGCATGAGCAATCTCTAAAGAAGATAGGCAGTCCCCCTGCTGGCCTGTGAGCTGTGACGTGACATAACGTACATTGGTTGGTAGGCAGAAGACTGCCAACCAATGTACGTAACCTCACAGAAAGATCAGGCAGCTGAAGGTGAAGTGACCCCCCTGGACTGCAGGAGACAGGAGAAGATGGGGAAGTGAAGATCTGGTAAGTAGACTGACAAAGGAGGAATAGATAAGTATAGAATTTTTCTTTTTTAGTGACAGAACCCCTTTAAACGCTTGCGCGGCCACATACAGTAGCCAAAACGTCATATATATCCCAATATGGTACTAATAGAAACTACAGCTTGTCCCAGAAATAATAAGCCCTTAAAGGGCACCATCGATGGAAAAAAAAAAAATGAAGAAGAATTGTGAGGGTCAGAAGATGGTGACAGAAAGCGCTTTTTGAAAAACAAAAAGATTTGACTATGATACCTTAAAAACACCCCTCTCCAGTGAAAAACAAGCCCTTGTTTGGCCATGTCAACGGGGAAATAAAAAAGTTCTGATTATTTTGAAAGTGGGGATAAGAAAAACAAAAACTAAGTACAGCAGGAAAGGGTTACAAATATCTTTTTCTTTGGGGGCGTGGCCAGCGACCGACATGAGCAGTCGCACGTGAGGAGGGCTCCCGAGGAGAAAATCTAAAATCCTGCAAAAATCCTGGCCAGATCCAAATCCTGAGATCCCAGACATCGCCTAGGAACTCATAACTCCTGAGGGGACGCTGGGACCGCGCCCGGAAGCAATTAAGAGCCCCCTGAACCCATAACGGAGCCGCGGACCGAGGGGGAGCGGCGCCAGTGCCCCGCTATTTTCCCGCGCTCGGCCCGACGTGGATCTCCCCGGCTCCCCTGCCTGAGGGGCCAAGTGGAGACCTAAGAGCCGCCCTTGCCCACTGAGAGCTGCCCGACGAGCCTCCCCCAGGACCCGGTCATCGCCCGAGCCGACTCTTCTCCCTGACTACCGCCGGCCGGACGCGACCCGGGTGGAGGAAGACCCCCGCCGGCGGGACCCCGGCCTTTGAAACGGGACGACCTGCCCTCCCGGCGAGGGAGGAATCAGCTGCGCTGGGGCTGGGGGACGAGCCGTGACTCGCAAGCCGCTCCGGCCGCCCCGCCGTCCCGAGACCTCCGCTGCCGCCCGCCCGCGCTGACGCGCGGACCGCACGAGACCCATCCGGGAGGACTCAATCCACGATCCTGAAAGGAGTACCTGCTGCGGGGGCCCCGATCGGAGCTGCGGCTTGATCCGACGTCCGGCCCGGAGCGGCTGAAGATCCTCTGCAGTTGGCGGGGAGCTGGCCCCTCCCGAACGGAGGGGGCTGCCTGGCTCACAGCCTCCGACCCTCTCTCTCCCGTGCAGAGGCTGCACGGACACCGCGGCCGCACAGACCGTCCTGCTATACCTCACCACGGCCCTCCGGTGACACAGGGCACCACAAAGAGCCCCAACTCCAGTCCTGACAGCTGCCTCACCTGCGGACCGGCGAGCTGGGAACCTCCTTGGCTGGTTGACTTCTATCAACAGCTACCAGACAGACAGCTGCCGACCCGACCACATTACCAGTCAGTTATCCGCGACCCATTTCGCGACACCCGGCGACCCCGGGAGTTCCGTGCCGCGGTGCTCTCCTCCCCCGGACCCGGCCCTGCGGAGCCGGCAGCTAAACTGTAAGTAAACAGCAGAGGGACAACGCACTCATCAAGGGACATTGACCCCTCCGGGACTATACACCGGGCAAATTGCCCACAACAATAGGCCCCTACTACCCCCCTGAGGAGAAAAAAACATTTGTAGCTGCCTATACTACCACATAACAATATCTGGGGGAGTGCGTGAGGAGCGGACCGCTTGGACCCACAGCCCCATCTACTCGACCCACTCCCCGCGGCGAATAGTGTTGTGACATAGAACCGGCACCAACTCCTATCTCTTTATTGCAATCGAACATAAACTCAACCAAACTCTATATAATTGCGACCCGGACCGCGGGACCTCCGCCCTCTAACAATCACTGCAACCACATAATTACAAGGACTGAATAACTAACCAAATCTAAATCCCACAAAGTCGCATCAAACGGTTGGCTCTACCATTGGTTGCCTGCCACAAGTAACGTCATTGATACCCTCTATATTATACTACACTGAACGGGAAAAGACAGAAATCTTCACTTGTTAACAGCCAGTATAAGCGCAAAACTACAAGAACTGTATAACCATCAACATCTAAGCGTTGCAAAGTCACGCCGAGCTATTGGAGTTGCCCTCCGGCCCTCATCACATCAATAACCCTTGATACTTCATATATCGCAGTACGCCAAGCGGAAAAAGTCCCTTATCCTTTAATAACCACCGCAACTGTACAACCATAGTGACTCTAACCGACAACATCCAAATTCTGTAAGAGGCGTATTAAACCACCGAAACTTAAAACCTTAAAACGAAAAAGAAGAAAAGCATCCACTCCCATAAACCACCACACCAATTTACGCCCTCCACCATGAGCACGCGGGCCAGGGGTGGCTCAGCAGCGGAGAAGCTAAAAGAGTTTGCCCACTCTAAGACCCCAGACCATACGCCGCGGCCAATACGACCTACCCAGATGAGGGAGCCTGAAGACGAGAGCGGGCAGTCTCCGGAACCGACCATGCGACAGCTCCTTGAAGCAATCAATACCTGCAAGTCTTCTCTCACCAATAAAATAGAAGAGATAAAGTCCGATGTCTCGTTACTGAGACAGGACTTGCAGAACATGAGAGGTAGAATGCGAGAAATGGAAGATCGCATCTCCAACGCAGAGGACTCCTTACGCCCACTCTCTGTAGCAGTTAAAAAAGCCACACGGGTAGCAGAATATTGCCAGTCCAAGACGGACGACCTAGAAAACAGGTCGCGCCGTAATAACCTACGGATAATTGGTCTGCCCGAGAAGTCAGAAGGCTCCCACCCAGAAACATTTGCCGAAACCTGGCTGAAGTCCCTACTAAGCGACGAAACCTTCTCTACGCATTTTGCAGTGGAAAGAGCTCACCGGGTCCCAACAAAACCACCGCAGCCGGGAGCCCCCCCGCGCCCCTTCCTAGTGAGGATTCTCAACTGCAGAGACCGTGATGCGGCGCTCCGTCAGGCTAGATTAAAGGGCCCATTAAAGCACAACAATGCAACAATCTCCATATTTCCAGACTTTTCCGCCGAGCTACAAAAGCAAAGGGCCACATTCATAGAAGCCAAAAGAAAGTTCAAAGAAAGAAACATCCCGTATTCAATGGCATACCCAGCATGCTTGCGCATTGTGGCCCAAGGAAAAGTGATTTTTCTTCAATCCCCCACCGAGGCCTCGGAGTGGCTGGATATGCACCCGCAAGCACCGAAGGACGATTGATCCCGCAACATCTACGGCAGGACTTTATATCCAGTCATGGTTTGTGCGACTGATACCCCTTTGACCTATAGACGGTGAAGCGTGGGGCAACAACACCTTAGAATCGCCAATAGATCTGGCAAATACCCACGATCCTCTGTAGGCCACCGGGATATTCCCCCCCCCCCATATTAGAGAAACATCTGCTACTTCTGAATAGATTGTAGCTAAACTGTTTATTTCTGTTTGATGTTTTTGACATTTATGCCGAAATTAAGCAAAATGTCAAAGGTTAAAGGTTTAAACTGTTGTAATCTGCTCTTTAACAATATTCTTAGCAGGTCTGCACTGACACAACTCCCCTCCCTACACCTACCGATCTCCCCCTTCTCTCCCTACCCCAGGGACACAGAGGCAACACTTCAAGTACATGCTCACATAATCAGAAATGGCTTTAAAATGCCTTAGTTGGAACGTCCGGGGTCTCGGCACCGCCCTCAAGCGAAGAGCGGTTTTTACCTATATTCGGCAAACTAACCCACACATAATAAGTTTGCAAGAAACCCACCTAACTAAAGAAAAGGCCGACGCCCTTGCAAAACCGTGGGTGCAATGGGCTGCCCACTCCTTTCACACCTCCTTCTCTAGAGGAGTCTCTGTGCTCATCCATAGGTCATTGCGTTGGAACCCTATCAATACTCGCAGGGACCCAGAAGGCAGGTTCATATTCATATTTGGCGAAATCGACTCCAAACCCTATATTATCCTATCCATCTATAACCCACCACATAATAACCTCCACCTTCTACAATCCGCTATAACATACGCACATCAATACCCCTCGGCGGGGGTGATTTGCCTAGGTGACTTTAACATGGTAATGGACTCAGCTGTAGACAGATTCCACATATCTCCTAATACGACCTCCACCCAAAACTCTTCCCTTAAACAATTAATCGAAAGTGTCGGCTGGATCGATCTCTGGCGATTTAAACACCCTGACGTGCGAGAGTTCACCTGTCATTCCCCAGGACATAGCGCGCTGGCAAGGATTGACTACATATTTAGCTCAGCGGATCTGGCATTATACCTCTCTAACATCACGCACTGCCCACGTGGCATATCCGATCACAGCCCCATACTGCTAACGCTGAAATTCCCTCAACAAATTATAGTACCCACTTGGAGGCTCCATCCCTTTTGGTTGAAGTTAATCGGACCAGACGACCAAATGCCTTTTCACATATCCCTGTTCCTAGAGGCTCACAGCGAGAATACCCACCCCGCCCTGAAATGGGATACCCTGAAGGCTTATGTAAGGGGATTCCTTAAGTCCACCATCTCACACATTAAAAAATCGACAGCTCAGGCTGACAGAGAGCTTGAAACCCAGACAATAGAGGCTGAAAAGATGTACACATCCAACCCCATAGATGCCAATAAAACAGCCTGGCTCAGCCTACTTCGACTTCATAAACATCAAATATATGCTAAAGCAAAACGCAAATTATTCTTTACAAAGCAATATTATTTTGAACTGGGAAATCAATCCAGTCACCTACTGGCCACCCTCATTAGGCGGGGAAACAAAACAAATACGGTCCTTAGGATCAGAAGCCAAAGCGGGGTAGAGCTGACTGACGGCCCATCCATTACAAACTGTTTCAAAGATTTCTATAGTAATCTATATAACTCTTCCTCTCAGAGCACAGTGGCGGATAACCTGAGCTACTTGGAGGATTTAAACTTCCCAACTTTATCCGCAGATCAGGTCGAACTTCTGGAAGCCCCTATCACGCTGGAGGAGATCCAGCAGGTAATTAAGGATATGGCCCCTAATAAATCACCCGGTCCAGATGGTCTCCCAATAGAGACGTACCGGAAATACAGTGAACAATTAACCCCGCTACTATTAGAGACATTAAATCAAGCCCAAATAGACAACACCCTCCCATCCTCATTCTACAAAGCCTCCATAGTAGTGATACAGAAACCTGGAAAAGACCCGACAGACTGTAGCTCCTACCGCCCAATCTCACTGGTAAATGCCGATTACAAAATCCTAACCAAAATCCTAGCAACTAGATTAAATCAAGTGATCCTATCCATTGTCCATCCGGACCAGACGGGTTTCATGCCTGGGAAATCTACGACAATAAATATCCGTAGAGTTCAGACAGCTATGCAACTGGGAAAGCAATATAATATGCCCTGGGCTTTAGTCTCACTGGACATGGCAAAGGCCTTTGACTCACTGGAGTGGGCTTTTCTTGAGGCCTGTCTGGCCCGCTTTGGATTTGGACCGAAATTTCAACAATGGATCAAAATCATATATAAATCCCCGAGCGCGAACGTAGTGGTAAATGGCATCCCATCACCCGAATTCCAACTGGCAAGAGGCACCCGGCAGGGATGCCCTTTGTCCCCGGCCCTATTTGCCATAGCTATTGAGGCGTTGGCGATACGTCTGAGAGATACCCCTAATGTAAAAGGTATTAGATGGATGGACATTGAGAGTAAGGTGGGACTATACGCGGACGATACAATTCTTTTCCTATCAGACCCAACGAACTCATTCTCCCAGGCCATGACCCACATAGACAGGTTTTCCAGTTTTTCAGGTCTATATGTCAACTGGTCTAAATCGACAATCCTATACACAAACTCCAACCCCGGAAACGACCCCTACGTAACTAAATACGGGCTAAGACCAGTCCAGACATTCAAATACCTGGGAATACTAATGCCGTACGACCACAACAACGCTATAGCAGAAAATATAGACCCGTTGCTGGACGATATGAGACACAAACTAAAGGGATGGACCAAACTACCACTCTCTGTGGCGGGGCGCATAAATCTTATTAAAATGGCCATTCAGCCTAAATGTTTATATATACTACAGCACATGCCAGTAACAGTCCCCAAACGCCTCTTTCGGACACTAAACTCCCTGATCATCTCCTTTGTATGGAACTCCACTCGTTCCAAACTAAGCTTGTCGACATTACAAAGACCCAAAGAGCAAGCCGGAATGGCCCTCCCGGACCTCCGACTCTACTACCTGGCAGGACAGCTGAGGAACATACGGACCTGGGTCTTGAACCGGGAGCTGCCCATAGCAGACAAACAACTGGCGAAACAAGTAAAAGGCAATAATCTTTTAAATTACCTAGAATTCCCACAATATACTAACCCCTCTGACGTGGTCCCACTTCACAGACTGGCTCTTGGGGTGTGGAGGGAGGTGAAAGCGCTACAACGATACCAAGACATAATACCCGAGCTCTGTCTCTGGAATAACCCTGGTTTCGCCGCCCTACAATCAATCCCAGATCCACAATATTGGATGGCCCAAGGGGTACACACACTAAACGACATATACACAGATGAAATACTCCCTACATTCACAGAACTACGCGATAAGCTGCAGTCCCCACATCTCCAACTATTCAGATTCTTCCAGCTGAGACACGCCCTAAATACCCAATTCCCACCCGCTTCAACACATATATCTAAATTCCCTACAATCGGCATCCTCAAGTCTCAGGGACCTAGGGGGCTAATCTCGGCCCTATACACACATCTCCTCTCGGCCAAAATAGCCCCTAACCCACCTGTAGCATATGATAAATGGAAGCAAGTTATTCCATCTCTCACACCCGAGGAATGGCAGGACATCTCCGAATCCCACCTGGTAGTTTCCCCTGCTGTAAATAATAAATTAATCCAACTATACATAACACACCAAGCTTATCTCACCCCTAGCCGCTTATACAGAATGGGCGCCACATCCTCAAATGCTTGCCACAGGTGCCGTCAACCAGAGGCGAACTTCTGGCACTTGATATGGGAATGTCCCCCAATTAATGAATACTGGTCGGAAATTACCAACCTCATAAACACACTATTGCCTCCCCCACTGACTATTGAATTAGACCCCAAGGTGGCGCTGTTTAGCCTATTAGAGGAGGAAATATGGCCACACCATACCCGCACCTTTCTTGAAAAGGTCCTGTTCATGGCCCGGAAGACAATAGCTATGAAGTGGATGGCGGTGGAGGCTCCCTCCATCCTACACTGGACCCAAATGGTAAACACCATAATCTCCTACGAGAAAATCATCTACCAAAACAGAGGATGCCCCGCCAAATTCGGGAAAGTATGGGGGATATGGATTGACTCCCACTCTACCCTACAAATGGAATAGCCCCGAATCCCGACTTACACCCCCCCCCCCTCAGATAAGTGTCAGCAGACCTGCACCACAGTTCCTCTATTAAGACCGAAACAAACCAGAGCAGAACCGTTTTGAAAAAGTTATAAAGTTTATTGTTGTCAAGTTATTCTAGAAATACAGCAATAAGTTATATGGATTTAAATACAATGGAAATATATGCATGAACGATGATACAACTAACAAATTCTTTGTATTCTGTATTCTACAATGCTTCAGTTTTCTTAAAATAAAACGAATTTAAAAAAAAAAAATCTCTTTTTCTTTGTTCTTTTGCTTCCTAAATGTAAAATTAAGAAACTTTCTAAATTTAAGAATTCCCTGCCATTTTACTCGACACTAACTTCTACATATAGCTGCGGAATAAGTTGGTGCTATACAAATAAAGATTATTATTATGTCCTTGTGACAGATCTGACAGCGCTGGGCTGTAAATGCCCTCTCTGCTCTGTCCCTCTATAGGGATGTACACTCTACATCAGATTGTGGAGACAGAGAAAACTTCCCAGTTTTTAGTCTGCAGGGGGCAAGGATCACACAGGCTCTGTATGAGTTTAGGGTGAAAGGAGAGCACCACGGATAGACTAGTTTAGTAATTAAGCTGTGCTGGTACATGGGAGCTAGTGAAGGCAGCAGCATCCTGGACACACAAATCTCATATCCGACATGTATTACTGGGAGGAGCACACTGACATGAGAAAAGTCTAACACTAGGAGTAGGTTGCAAACTAGATATTGGAGGTCCTGGAATTTAATGAAGAAATGGAGATTGCATGCTGAAACTTTAATGCAACTTTATTAAAGGGGTTGTCCAGTTGTAAACTGTTGAGGCCTATCCTAACCATAGGTCATCAATAGTAGATTAGCAGGGGTTCGTCACCCAGGACCCCTGCCAATGAGGTCTTTACCGAGCCGGTATGTTTGTGCACTGAGCTGATTTTTGCAGAAAGCCGACAGCTATGTTCCCACTGCAGTGGCCAAACTTGGTTTTGCAGTCCATGCCTAGCAATGGGAACCTGGCCTGCAATATCAAGCCTGGCCATTGCAGTAACAATGGAGCTGTTTGCTTTCTGTGGAAATTAGCTCCGTACATGAGCTTGCTGGCACGGAGAACAGCTGATCCTGAGTGCTGCAGCTCCACTGATATACTATTGATGACTTGTCCTTAGGATAGGCCACCAATAGTTTAGAACTGGACAACCCCTTTAACTCCACAGTATGTAACCCTTTTTTTTACCATGTCAAAGTTGTCCATCGCGTTTGCCATTACCCTTTACTGGATACAAGGAGTTGAACCCACACATGTGAAATTCTGTCCCGTACAATTTTCTCTCCTCTAGCAAATTTCACAGTAGCCACTATGGGGAAAATTATTAGACTAGTGTTTGAAGCATTGGTCTTGATACGATCCCCGCTGCCACACATTGCTCATTAATATAATAGGCGCACACTTCTTCATACATTAGGCACATCCTGGCCTCTCCGTACGCCTCCACAGAAATCTATGCCAGCTACGAGCTGGAGTAGATTTCTAGTATTATTTACATCAATTTCTGGAGTAAATTATACATGTGTCAGGATGGGGCAGCCATGCCCATTTAAGGAAAAGAGTGGCGTAGGGTGGCTCAAAAAAATAGTTGCATCATTTTTGCACAGTGAGGGCTTGTGCTAAATTTTGAAACTTTTATATGCCACTTAATTCCTCAGAACTCTCCCCCTATGTATTTCAGGAGTTAGTAGTCTCCAGGTCTCAGCCAAATCCACATTCATCCATCAGACTTCCAGATGGTGAAACGTGATTCATCACTCCGGAGTCCAGTGGCAGCATACTTTACATCTCTCGAGCCAATGCTTGGCATTGTACATGGTGATCTTGGGCTTCTACGCAGATGCTAAACCGTGGTAACCCATTTCATGAGGTTCCCAGTGCACAGTTCTTGTTACTTCAAGACGCAGTTTAGAAGCCCCAACGGAACTATTGTGGTATTTATAGTTGACCCCAATGGAACTATCGTGGGTTTATAGTTGACCCCAACGGAACTATCGTGGTATTTATAGTTGACCCCAACTGAACTATCGTGGTATTTATAGTTGACCCCAACTGAACTATCGTGGTATTTATAGTTGACCCCAACTGAACTATCGTGGTATTTATAGTTGACCCCAATGGTACTATCGTGGCATTTATAATTTACCTCAACGGTAAAATCGTGGCATTTATAGTTGACCCCAACGGAATAATCAGGGCATTTATAGTTGACCTCAATGAAGCTATCGTGGTATTTATAGTTGACCTCAACGGAACTATCAAGACATTTATAGTTGACCCCAGCGGAACTATGGTGACATTTATAGTTGACCTCAACGGAGCTATCGTGGCTTTTCTAGTTACCAGGACAAATGTCACACCCTGACTTGTGGCAAACTCTACTCTTACACTGCATTAGAGTTGGTGAGCTTTCAGTACAAGCCATACCTAACACTACCAAGCTTTTCTTTGGCAGGTACATGGCCGTGTGGTTGATTTAATGCAGTCGTTTCATTTCTTGCACCTGAATTTAGTCTTCTCAATAAGAAATAGAAATATATGAGCGGGATTTCTCCAGCCAGGACAAAGATCTGCATTGTATTCCGCTACGAATGAGATGCAATAAAAGTATCCAAGATCCAGCGAAGAAGTCCACATTTCTGTTTATCTTTCTAAGCAGGATTGAATTCTTTTGACATTCAGTCCAGAGATCCTGAAATTCTGTGCAGTTCCAAAGAAAGCAGTCAGGGATTCAGATGTCAGGAACAGAGCCGGCTTTGAATCCTCTCTCACAAAAAATCACTTTGTTTGGGCTTCAACACTGGATGCTATTATTGACTTTCCGCCTGCATGGCAGTGAGTGCCTGGCATGGTTTTGCCATATATTGTCTCGTGATGCGGCTCAGTAGGTTTTCCACCTAAATATGTTGTGGCCATTGTCAGGGACGTACTGTTCTTGTTGAATCGAAGGCTGGCCAGGAAGAGGGTTGTAAAGTAAAGTGTGCATACTAGTCCATTATTTGCTTTTTTACAATGCCCTCACACAATATTGTTATGCAAGTCTGAAACTCCGTTTATCCTTTTATAGGGACGGGTGATGTCAGTGACATTGGCCTCGGGAAGGGGCGCTACTACAGTGTAAATGTTCCCTTACAAGATGGAATTACGGATGACAAATATTACCAAGTCTGTGAAGGGTAAGAAATCTCACTTGGCAAGGAATGTTGGGTTTTTAAGTTCGCTTAAAGGGTTATTCTCTTAATATTCCCATCACAGCAAGTTATTTGCCATCCACAAAATAGGGGATAATGTGCCGACTGGTTGGGGTCTGACTGTTGACAACACCATAGATGCCGGGCAGCAGAGGCCGTGCATGCGTGCCTCTGGTCCACCCACTTCACTGGAAGTTCTGGAGATAGCGGAGCTCAAGTCTCTGGCACGCTCATTGAAGTGAACAGAGCAGAGACTCGCATGCATGCCCTCTGCTGCCTACTATTAGGGAAGCGCCCGTGCTAAAATCTTGGGATCAGTAGGAGGTCTCAGCATTTGGATCCCTACCAATCAGTAAGTTATCCTCTATCCTGTGGATAGCAGATAACTTGCTGTGATAGGACTGTGACGGTAAGAAGAGGGCATCCTCTATGTATAGAGGAAAAAAGGTTTCATCACCAACATAGAAGGGGGTTCTTTACTGTAAGAGCAGTGAGACTATGGAACTCTCTGCCTGAGGATGTGGTGGTGGTAAAATCAATAGAGGAGTTTAAAAAGGGGACTAGACATCTTTTTAGAGCTGTACGATATTACAGGATATAGACATTAAATAACCAGCGGGGTTGTTGATCCGGGTCTTGGAGTCAGGTAGGAACTTTCAAACGCTGATCCAGAGATTATTCTGACTGACATTATGGAGTCAGGATGGATTTTTTTCCTCAAATTGGCTTCTGCCTCTTTTTTTTGCCTTTCTCTGGATCAACAAGGGAGGGTGGAAACAGGCTGAACTGGATGGACATTTGTCTCCTTTCAGCCTAACATACTATGTATATAGATTTTCCTAAAATGACTGTTCATCATAATAGTCTCTTTAAGATGTCAGGTTTTCTTGCATGAACTGTCCTCTCTCTTACAGGGTGCTGAAGGAGGTATTTACAACATTTAACCCAGAAGCAGTTGTCCTGCAGTTGGGGGCCGATACGATTGCAGGAGACCCTATGTGTTCGTTTAACATGACGCCTAAGGGCATTGGGAAATGCTTGAAGTATATTTTACAGTGGCAGCTGCCGACTCTCATCCTAGGAGGAGGTGAAGACATTGTATTCTTCTTTTACTAGTGTTGTAAGCCTTCATTATGCACACTCGCTCTTCCTGTGTTTGTTTGCGTAGTCAACTGTTTCCTATTACATTTTGTGTGTGTGCGCCATTTTCACGATATGATTTAAAGAGTTAACCAATCTGATAACGTACACCAGCCGCCACTTACTCCCTTCTCTGCTATGTCCATACTTGCAGAAAGTGAGCGGGGTGAGAGAGGCGGGGAAAGCCTGACACCGTTTTCCAGAGGAGGACTAGCGGAGACTTTTTACGTCTTGGGGTGCTTTTAGATGAAACGATTATCGTTCGAAAAAGCGTTCAAACGAGTGAAAGGGAACGATAATCATTTGGTCTAAACACGAACCAACGGCTGAACGGTGAACCAGAATTGTTCATTTTCTTTCAGGTTAAATATTGATCTTCAGTCCCTCTCGTTCCGTCTTTCACATTCGCTGTATAAGTGAACGATTCTCATTAGAACGAGCCAACGATGCATTAGCTGTCCAAACAGGCTGAATGAGAGCAAACGAGCCAACGATGACGTCACTCAGACGTTGAACTGATAAGCGGCTCATCTAAAAGGGCCCTTAATGGAAAGTGTCACATCCATTAGGACATGAAAGGGCAGGGGCATGATGGGTAGCAGTTAAAATGATCACGAGAATGCGTGCGCCAGGACATAAGTAGGATACTAAGCTCTAGAACCTGCTCAGATGGTGTCTTCTGATGTGTTTGACCATCCTATCACGGTAATACCTTTTTTCCAGTATGTCTTCATGACGGCACCACTAGGAGGGTTTCCACACCTCAAACAACAACAAAAAAACGTTTAATGCCCCCTCTCACTTACGTTTCCCAGTTGTTACCTGCCCCTTATGATATGAAGAAGCAGCATCCTGCCGGTGGGGGTTCTCTGTCCTTTTTCCTGCCTCCGATATCAGGCTGGGTAGCAGACAAGGTCAGAGGTGAGAAATGTTTTCCATAGTGACCGTTTCTGCACCTCCTAGGCTCAAGTCCTGAAGGGAATTCTGCCGTTGGCTCTCAGGATCACAGACATAGATCCCATGTCGGCACCGACCAAGCAATGTGGGTAGGACTCAGGGAATGCCTTTGGCAAGGAAATCCCTCTTTAACATGATGTCTCGGTTACTGCACCGTCCAGCTCACGTGGAATACTGGGCCCACACCTTATAGGGGCAGTTCACAATTTTTGGTGCCAATTATGAATTTCAGATTAAAAGGGTTTTGCTTTTTTTAACCCTTGCCGTTTGTTTTTGTATTCTGATAAAGCCTTTGGTGTTGCTTCTGATTGCAGTCACTTGCTTCTTCATGGTGTCTACTGGCTGACAGACATACATAGTATGTTAGGCTGAAAGGAGACAATGTCCATCTAGTTCAGCCTGTTTCCACCCCTTACTTCATTGTAGAAGCTGATTAAATTGGTCTGACATGATCGACCCCTCATGAACCCATGCTGATGAGGAGTTATGCCATTGTTTTCCTTGAGGTATTCCAAGATGGCGTCTCTCTGAAACCCCTCGAATATTTTTCCAATTATTGAAGTGAAATAGCCGTCTGTCTATCACATCACTTAGCTTCCTTAGAACCCTTGGGTGTATTCCATCTGGGTTCAGCGATTTGTCGATTTGAATCTTTTTCAACCGGCTCTGCACTTCCTCCTCAGTTAAGCAGGCGATCTTTTGGGGGGGTTCGTTTTATCCTCCTGCATCTCGTGTGATATTTCTTTTTTGCTTTCGTGAATACACTTGAGAAAAAAGTATTTAAAGGGGTTGTCCCGCGCCGAAACGGGTTTTTTTTTTTTTCAACAGCCCCCCCCGTTCGGCGCGAGACAACCCCGATGCAGGGGTTAAACAAGAACACCGGACAGCGCTTACCTGAATCCCCGCGCTCCGGTGACTTCTTACTTACCTGCTGAAGATGGCCGCCGGGATCTTCTCCCTCGGTGGACCGCAGGGCTTCTGTGCGGTCCATTGCCGATTCCAGCCTCCTGATTGGCTGGAATCGGCACGTGACGGGGCGGAGCTACACGGAGCCCCATTGAGAAAAGAAGAAGACCCGGACTGCGCAAGCGCCTCTAATTTGGCCATTAGACGCCGAAAATTAGACGGGCTCCATGGAAACGAGGACGCCAGCAACGGAACAGGTAAGTGAAAAATTTCTTATAACTTCTGTATGGCTCATAATTAATGCACAATGTACATTACAAAGTGCATTAATATGGCCATACAGAAGTGTATAGACCCACTTGCTTTCGCGGGACAACCCCTTTAATGGATTTGACTTCCCTCCATCATCTTCTATGATTTCTCCTGCATTATTTGTTAAAGGGCCAGTGCTCTCAGTATACATGCAGACTCTGTTGATCCTGCAAAATTCTCCAACCCAATAAGAAGAGGGTGTTCCTTACATTTCTTTGTGTAAACGGGCACAGACTAGTCATTAGCAGAGGAGACAGAAGGAAAAACAAGCGATTGAAATTATGCAAAGAAAAAATACAAATTTATAATAGGTAATAAAAATTGTGTCTTGCAAAATGTTAAAACTTGCTAGATCATCAGTTGGCGTTTATTTTTACAAATTTATGTTCAATACCCCAGTGTGGAGACAGAAGTGTAATAGGTGGCTGCTCATTAGACTACCTGCTGTCACCCCTATGACAATGTCTGTGCAGCGGGCTGGGTGGTCTGTGATCCTGAGTGGTGGATCCCCAGCAATCAACTGGTCGGACATGCCTTTCAATCACCTTGTTGTCTTTATAATAAATAGGGTAAGTTTTGGCATGTCAGACTCTGTGGTACCAACTAGGAAAGTGGTGCTGTGATGGAGACTACTTGAAAATTGAGTAAGTAATTATAGTTTCCTGTTTTTTGGTTTACATTGTAAAAACTAAAGTAGTTCAAAAATTAAAGCCATTATCTGATTACAAAATACAGCTTCATTTTCCACAAGGTCTCATTCCTTCGGCTGTTTGTGTAAAACGCTGCATGTATAGTGCAGCGTTTTATTGACACGTGAACTGGCAGTGAGCCGGCTATTGCTGCGTACGTCAGTGGTAGTGCACTGTACATGACAGCGTATCTCACACACGCTGTCATGTGCCGTGTGATTTATCATTAAATTTTGTTAAATTACCAATTCTGTCTCATGGCGGAGTTGTGTATTCCAAAAACACACAAGTACCCGCAGCACTACAGCAAACCCTTATCCAAGGGGAGGCTCTCTCTGCACAGCCGTTGACCAGGAGACGGATCCAAATCTTCCAAAATCTCAAAGCTTATCCAAAAAAGGCAGCAGGAGCATTCAGGTGCAGTAAAACAGGTATTATTTTCTTTATTCCATCCTCAGTAATCACGCAACATTTCGGCCGTTACAAACAGCCTTTGTCAAGCATGTTACAAAAAACCACAACCCCCCTTAAATAGTTTAAAACAAGGAGAGTACAAGCATAACATTGGTTAACAGGTTGTTCCTCCTACCACTTAATCAGCTATCAGCTGCGCCGTAGCCGCTCCTGTGTCCAATCCAGGACAACCCAGGGATCCAGAGTCCTCCTCCTCGAACAACCTGTTAACCAATGTTATGCTTGTACTCTCCTTGTTTTAAACTATTTAAGGGGGGTTGTGGTTTTTTGTAACATGCTTGACAAAGGCTGTTTGTAACGGCCGAAACGTTGCGTGATTACTGAGGATGGAATAAAGAAAATAATACCTGTTTTACTGCACCTGAATGCTCCTGCTGCCTTTTTTGGATAAGCTTGGAGTTGTGTATTAAACGCCGCACATATGCAATGTATTGTGTATATACAATGTTGAATACGCAACCCCTAGAGAGCCATAGGGCTGTACACACGTAATACGCTGTAAAATACAACATGCTGCGTTCTTTTTTTTAGATGTGAATGGATCAATGAAAATCAATGTACTTTCATTGACTCCATTCACCGCGTATTACGCTTGTGGGAATGAGCCCTTAAAGGGGTTCTGTCAAAAAAAAAAAAATTCTATACTCACCTATGCCTCACCAGGCAGTCTACTTAACATCATCTTCTCCTGTCTCCTGTAGTCCCTGGGGAAGAAGGGGTCACCTCACCTCCAGCTGGCTGATTCTTCTGCTTCTTGTGACAAATCATCCATTCACAGGCATTCTTCTTCCTGCCCAGCAATATATACTAGGTTTCTAGTGACATAGCTTTCACAGCCTAGCAGGGAGTGCCGAGCTATTGCAGAGACTGTGAATGCACGCTGTCTCTGCAATAGATCAGCATTCCTTCCTAGCCAGTAAACGCTACGTCACAGAGACTGGACCTTCAAAGTAGAAAAATAGTTACCTGCAGCACAGTTTAACTCCCAATCTGGGTAGGACCGCAGGAATGCAACAGCCGCAGCGGAATATGAACAATATTCACAAGGTAAATCCAAAGCAAAGATGACGCGGCAGCATCAATAGGTGCAAAAAGTTGTTGAAAACTTTATTCTCCCATAGCAGAAAAACCGACAGCTACATTTATCAAGCTTGATAAAGACCAACAGGTCGAAACGTAGCTGTCATTTTTTCTGCTATGGGAGAATAAAGTTCTTAACAACTTTTTGCACCTTTTGATGCAGCCACATCATCTTTGCTAGGGACGTGACCGGCACTGACCTGCAGAATGCGAGGAATGCAGACTTCATAAGAAGAGGATCTGGCCGGCTGGAGGTGAGTTGACCCGGGGGGGGGGGGGGGCTGGAGAAGATCAGCAAGGAGAAGATGCGGTAAGGAGTCTGCCTGGGGAGGAATAGGTGAGTATAGAATTTTTTTTTTTTTTGTAATGGCAGAACCCCTTTTAATGTTTTCAAATTTTGCTACCTTAAGATTTTGGGAAGTGTCATGTATTGGCGGCACATATATCCATCTAATAAACATTATAGGCATTTTCCTATATTTATTAAATGGATCACCAGCGATCCCATCATCTCAGCTCCTACTAGACAACTATTGTTCTCCATTTATAGGGGGATACCATCTTCCCAATACGGCTCGCTGCTGGACATACTTGACTGCAGTAATCCTAGGCCGAACCTTATCTTCTGAAATCCCAGACCATGAGGTACACAATATTCCTAGGCCACTTTTCAAGCGTTTTGAAAGGGGAAAGACCTGAATGATACACATTTAATCTTGAATCGCTTTAGCCCTTCCAAGCTTGTGAATGCTTGTTTTGTTAGAAGACACTATAAAACAAAGAGTCCTCTGTACGTGACTTACATACTGACTCCTTGTTCTCCTGGCTTGGTAGTCTGCCTCCTCATCATATCTGCTGGCTGCCCTCCTTGCATTCTACATTTTTTTTTACAAAGTCTTTCTTAAGCTAATAAACTTCTGGATTCTTTCATAATTGCAAACTGGTATTCGTTTCACCTGTGCGCTATTGAAAGAGGCCTGTTATAATATCTTGTTTACAACCTTAAGAATTTACGGCACAATGCTCCAAAAAGAAGAGTTAATATAAATAACCCTAAAGTAGTAGCGAGATGGAGCTTGTATAGCATACACTGCCGTGAAGGATGGAAGATCGTTCCAGATGTCATATGTATCTATCCATCTATACTCAGTCCAGTAGACTAATACAGATCTGAGTCAGATGAAAGGTGAGAATGGTCTATGATAAGGAAAGCCAGGAGGAGGACACAAGTCAACTAAGGACTGGTCTAGCCGTGAAATTACAAGTTCTGCAAGGCCAACTTTAATTTTGTCTGTTATGTAATGCACAACTATGATCTGTTCCACCTATTTTAATTTAGCATTTTTTTTCATTAAAGACTGCATCCCCTGTTTAAATGCCCAATTAGGGCATATCAACATTATATAGCGGGGTTTCCTGCTTGGGACCCCCTTTTATGTCCCAAAATGGGGAGCCACTCAGTAAGAGCCGTTCCTGTCCTGGTGGGCCTTCTGTAATAATACATTACATCAGCTGATCGCCCTGAGCTCTACATTCTCAAAGGGTTGCGCATCTTGGCATGACCCCTTAAAGGGGTTTTCCGGACAAGAACTATTGATTACTTATCAGTAGACCTACCCGGCGATGAGCTGATCACCCGTCCTGCTGTCAGTGCAGACACTGTCCGATCTCAACAGTTTAGTTAATCTAATATGCTCCTTTAGCGGTGCTAATATGCTCATGGATTTAGGCAGGACATGGCGCTGTATAATAGGCTTTCATTAGTGGGACCTGTCCACTTTCTTGAAAGTTTTTGTTTGAAAATGCTAAAATAAGAGGCTGCAATATACCTGAGTAGTTTTTTCTTTTAGTTCTTCACAGAGTATGGGCCAGATTACGTGCTTGAGATTACACCTAGTTGTCGGACGGACCGAAATGATCCTCAAAGAGTGCAAGAGATTTTGGCGGCAATCAAAGGTAAGAGTAGGAAACACCAAGCCATAATTTGGGCAATGCCTCTTCGTCTCATTTTCACTGTGTGTATGTGTGTGTATATATATATATGTATATATGTATATATATATATATATATATATATATATATATATTCCCCTTTATACCTAACAGTTTTAGGTCAATGAAATGTTCAGCGATTTTTTCCATTATATTTTCTGTATCAGTTCCTCATGATTTTACTTGCTATATGAGAATATTCAATGTATACTTCCAGATATTGAGACCCTTGTCTGTTGTGTAATGTTCACACAGTTGTTGGATTAGTTAATCTGTATAGGACCATGTGCTGTACTTGTACTGTGTGGTCCTGGATACTAAACCCAGGACCTTGTAAATGTATAGCCCTACCCCTGCAATTTAAGAGGAGAAAAGCGGGTGCTGAGCTGTCAGAAACAGGAGACTGCAGATATAAACCTCGCCCTCCACCACGTCAAACAAGTCTGCTTCACCTCTCTAGTCTCCTCACTATCTTACAACCCTAAACGGCTTTTTGATATTTTTCACTTCCTTCTCAGCCCTAAATTGCAGCCTCCGGTGAGGGATCTCAGTGCTGAAGAGCTGGCTGCTTACTTCAAAAAGAAAATCAACGACATCCGGCAGGAAATAACCTCCCAATCCCAGACTAGCCCTGACCCTAGTCTCATCAGTACTGTATCTAGCTCCTGCTCACTCTTTGTACTCAGACCAACGACAGAGGAAGAAGTCTCCAGACTGCTCTCCTCCACTCGCCCCACCACCTGCGCTAGCGAATCTTTTCCCTTCCACCACCTCCGGTCCCTCTCCCCGGGGGTTATCTCCCATCTCAGCACCATATTAAACCTCTCTGATTTCTGGCATTTTCCCCTCCTCATTCAAACATGCTATCCTATCCCCACTGCTAAAGAAACAGACTCTTGACTCGACGGATGCTGCCAATTACCAACCCATTTCAAATCTCACCTTCATCGCCAAGCTACTAGAACGCCTAGTTCACTCCTGCCTTATGAGCTATCTATCAGAAAACTCTCTTCTTGAACCCATGCAGTCCAGCTTCTGCCCTATACACTCGACAGAAACCGCCCTTACAAAAGTGTCAAATGACCTCCTGACAGCCAAATCGGGGGGTGACTACTCCCTACTGATCCTCCTCGATCTCTCCGAAGCATTTAACACTGTTGACCACAAAGTCCTCTTCAGTATGCTTCCCTTCATTGGACACTGCTGTCTCCTGGTTCTCCTCCTACCTGTCTTCAGAGTCTCCTTTGCTGGCTCTACCTCCCCTCCTTCTCCCCTTGCTGTTGGGGCCCCCAGAGCTCGGTCCTTGGCTCTCTCCTCCTCTCCTTCTACACAGCCCCTATTGCACAAACCATCAGCAGATTTGGATTTCGGTACCATCACTATGCTGACGACACCGAGTTATACATCTCTCCCCGCAACATCACAGCACCGTTCCTTCAGAATGCCACCGACTGTCTGTCCACTGTTTTTAACACTTTGTCCTCTCTCTACCTAAAAACTGAACCTCTCAAAAACTGACCTACTGGCGTTTTTGTCCTCCACTAACCAACCTCCTAACATTTTCATCTCAGTGTATGGCACCACTATAACTCCCAGATAGCACGCCCGCTGTGTTTGGGTTATATTTGACTCCCATCTCTCCTTTACCCCCTACATCCAATCTCTTGCCCGAACATGTCACCTGCACCACAAGAACATCACAAGAAACTGCCCTTTTCCCACCGTGGACATGCTAAAAACGCTTATGGTTGCCTTCATCCATTCTCGGCTTGATTATTGCAACCCGCTGCTGATCGGCCTCCCCCGCGCCAGACTCTCCCCCTCTCCAATGCTTCCTGAATGCGACAGCCAGGCTCATCTTCCTGTCCAGCCGCTACTTGGATTCCTCTGCCCTGTGCCAGTCACTGCACTGGCTGCCCATCAAATATAGAATTCAATTCAAACTCACTACCTTTCATCCATAAAGCTCTCCTTAGCACTGCACCGCCCTACATTGCCTCTCTCATCTCAATCCACCACCCAGTGCGCGCCCTCTGCTAACAAAATCCAATTAAGCGCCCCTTTAATTCAAACCTCTCTTTCCCGCCTCCAAGACGTCTCCAGTGCAGCACCAGTCCTCTGGAACGCGCTACCCAAAACTATCCAGGCGGTCCCCGACACACAAAACTTCAGGCGTGCTCTAAAAACGCACCTCTTCAGGGAGGCATACCATATCCCCTAAACCAAACCCCTCTGTACTCCGCCTGATAACATGCTCCCTGTCCTACCGACTGCAATCCCTGCTAGCCATAATCAACCGCCACCTGCAGTCATCCCGATTCAGCCACTATACGGCCTGACCATTGTTTATGTGTATAGAATCCCTCACTCTCCACCTCACCATACCGTGCACATCTCCAGCCCTTTACCTTCTGTATCACCCCACCATTCGTAGAATGTAAGCTCGTTGGAGCAGGACCCTCACCCCTACTGTTTCCATCAATTGATTACTTTATGTAACCGGTTTTAGTATCTTTGTTGTTTTTTTTTAACTTTGTCTTATTAGCAGATCATAAAACAAATATTACATACATTTGTGTATATACATTTCTTCATATTTGTTCTTAATCTTATAGCAAAACTTTATCAATTCGATATCATTTGTTATAGATAATAAACATTTAAAACAAAAAACCCCTCTAATATGCTTGGTTCATTGTGTGGTATTCCCCTCCCCCCCTTACCACCACTTTTCTTCTCGCTATGCTTATTTAATCTATAGTGTGGTGTGCGAGTTTATCCACAGGCCCCAAACTTTTCTAAATTTGTCTGGACATCCTCCATGTGCCATCCACTGCATAGCCACAGTTTTCCTGGCCAGAAACAGCACTTCTCTAATAAATATCCTGTCAGGATGGGTTCATGCCTCCTCATCCTGCAGTCTGAACAATGCCACCTTTGGGTTCAGAACCAGAGGAATTGGCAGTAGCGCAGACAGAAAGGTGAAAATTTCTTTCCAAAAATCTCCAATGTGGGGGCATTCCCAGATCAGGTACCAAAAATCGGCATCCGACTGATGGCATCTATGACAGGATGAAGGATCGTTTCTGCCCATCTTACATAGATTGACCATTGTGAGATATACCTGATGCATTATATATAGTTGTATAAGTTCATTATTAATTGCCGGTGACACACGTAGATGTGATTCCATCACCTCCCGCCAGTCCTCTGATGTCAATGTGGGAATATTCGATTCTCATTTATCGTAAATAGAGAGCGGGTCATGGTCCATTTGGGCTGACAGCAGATGTGTGTAGAGTGCTGATATAAGGTATCTTTGGTTTTTTAGTATATGTTCTCCCCTGTTTTTGTAAGCACTGCGGAATATGTTGGCGCTATATAAACAAAGATTATTATTAATAAATATTCTACAGCTCTCCCAAACGTCATTGGTATTTTCTCACTTTTCAGATAACCTGAAGCGTATGGTGTAACTCCATGGCCGACGCATTTCCTGCTGATATACTGCAGTCCGTGTACAGTGTGCAAGTGTTAATATATGCATCAAACTCCCAACTCTGCAGGAGTGCTGTTTTCCCATATTGCTGACTGATGCCTATGATGGACACACAGATTTTTTACATGCTTTCTTGGAAGAATTTTTTGTATTGTGAATATTAAACATTGTTTACAAAAAAAATTTCATGGGATTTATTTATTTTTTCTTGCATCTTCATTATTTATTTACAAGGGTCAATACAGCAGGAAAAAGGTTTAGTGTCGTACATTGGCCCTAATGAGGTCAAAAGGATACTCTTTTGGCCTCATCGGGTAAATAGGGAACTATGCATACATCATACAGAGGCTGGACAGTCCATTACTCCCTTGACAACATCCAACTTGCATGTATATTTAACATGTGCCTGAGTTTGGAGCATGCTTGGGAGCAGATTTGGCCCCATAGTGGATACTGGCTGTTTTTGACAGATGACACCCTTCAGCATCGGTGGGGATTGGCGATAACTCTGATCCTGGCCATTAACCATTTAGCTGCTGCTGTCAGTACTGACAGAAGCATTTAAATGGTCCGACAGAAGAAGGGTATGAGGTTGCAAAGTGCCGTTTGGGATGTCATGGTAGGCTGGGACCTTGTGATGGCCCCGAGATCTGCCATGTATTTCTGCTTATTGTAATTGAGCCCCATAAACTACATAATGGGATTCAAAGGTGAGGGGATGTGGGGTCCAGGAAGCTGTTTTTATACTCCCCAGTCCCCTGTTGCAGTTCGCATGCACAGTGCAACTCTTTTTACAAGGCTGTGTGCTCACGCCTCTCTCATAGACATGAATGGAGCACAGTGCTGTAACGGGGTACTCGGTGAGTATAAAAAGCAGCTCCCTGGAACCCTCTTACCTTTTGAGCCCCATAATGTAGTTTCTGGGGCTCAAATATGATGGCAGAGGCCCTTTTTTAACCCTGTTGTACCAAAGCAGTCTCTGAAAGTGAATGTTAACATTGGAGTCCAGCATACCACCAAAGCAAAATGCTAATATGAGGGAAGTAGAGATTGTTGGGAGAGTAAAATAATGTCATTGCATTTGGTTGTGAATCCACCAAGCTTAGAAGCTTTGTCCTAGCACATGAGATTACAATAAAGATCACTTCTGCATCTTATATGACAATACTATACAAAAAACAACCCCTGGGAGTTACATAGACCCCATGTTGGTCCAATAGGGTTGGTACTTTTACATAACATTTTTATGGAAAAATTGCGGTTTTTGTGACCTTTTTTTCTTTTTTTAAAGAAAGAGGGCAGTATGGCCTAATGTTAGCCTAAACCAGTAGGAAAGTATTAAATATATCAGAAATCAGGGGTGGATTGGGACTTGTTCACACTGCTTAGAATCCTTGCTGGGGAAAAATATAAGGGTGCAGCGGTAGCGTTGTTCAGTTTTCATTTTCGTTTTTTTCATCCCTGCATTACAAGACCTATAACGTTTTTTTTTATTTTTCGGTCAACATAACCGTAAAGGGGCTTGTTTTCTGCAGGACAAGTTGTATGTTTTAATGGTACCATTTAATGCTCCTAATAATGTATTAGAAAACTTTAACTTCTTAAGTACCAAGAGTGGGAAATGTACAACGCTTGATCCTGGGCGTTAATCCCGGTAAATAGCAAAAATATGTTGTGGGATCAAAACCTCTGTTCCTGCAATCAAGCAGAAGCAGGTTGGGTCCCCAGCTGTTAGTCACAGCTGAGAACCCGGAGGACAAGCGGTTTTAACCCCTTCTCAATGAGTGCTATGTACTAAAAAGTGGAAATGGTTCTTCCACTGGCCACCTAGTACTGTATCTATTCCCTTCTTTTTGGTTTGTCACCTGGGAATCATGTATGACAACTGAGGAAGATGTTCTAAAGACAATGTGTCGATATGTTTTGTTATGTGTTATAATATCACTTTCCTGCACTGGTGAAGCTGCAGCAGGATGTCTGCTCTGAAGCTATAAGAGGCAGACCCGCAGCAATTAAATGATTTTATAGAGAGACCATGAAAAGGATTGTGGGAGTTTCCACTAATATAAAAGAGTAACAGAAAGCAACCAGGGGGTAATTAATCAAGAGACAATGCAGAAAATGTTTGTGGATTCAAGGACTCTGTTTTTGCCCATGTAAAGATGCGCTGCTTTCAATAAACGCCATATTTTCAGTAAAGCAAGGTCTGTTGCTTCTTTAGAAATCCCAAGCTTCACATATGGTGGCAGCAGTGAGATCAAGCATGAGTATTGCTCCAAGCAATTAAAGGAGTTATGTGCAAGACCCGTTCCTGCTGTGGTAAGGCAAAAGAAGGTGTATCTGCAAAGCGAATTGCTGAGTATAAGTGCAAAAAAATGTAAAGTCAAGCTGCCAGACCTAAAGTCAGACAGACTGCACAAAGAGATGCCCGAAGCAGAGGTGCAGGGAGCTGGTCCAAGTGCTGTAGATCCAAGGTCCAGGTCTGCTGAAAAGACTACCTGAAAGCATTGCTGATTTGATTAAATGGATGGCTGTGCAATAGAGTGAAGCGGAAAAAAAGACAAATGGAGGAATCCAGAAGAAATCGCGCAGAATTGCAACGTCAGGATGAATGTTGGACAGAACTATTCCAAACAGTATGTGAAAAGCAAATAGTTTTACATGCTCATTCTCCACCTGTGACTGTGTCTTCTTGGAAAGACCCTCACAAGATGATATAGAGACATGTTTAACTACCATTTGTAAGGATCGCAAGCACCCGTCAGTGGCCTGAGGAACAGTGTGTGGTAAGACGAACATCATATCTTACCGTACAAGCCCAGCTGTCATACAGCGACATGAACATGTAAGTGACTATTACTTGGTTAAGGAGACCATTTTAAGGCGATATGACATCCGTGAAGAAATCTACAGGCAGATGTTCAGAGAACTCAAGTACTGCTACACTGATGGCCCAAGAGAAGTTTTTACCCGTCTCCAAGGTTCATACATAAAATTGATGAAACCAGACACCAAGATGATTGAACAAATCAGTGAAGCAATAATACTTGAACAGTTTCTACCAATTCTTCTAGTTGATGTTCATACCTGGGTCGACCCAAAAATGTTGACAAAGCAATATCTTTGGCAGATGACTCTCTTCTTACAAAAAAAGACATAAGCAAACATGTAACTGGTTCCCATAGACCATCCACAATGATCACAGGAGGGAGAGGTCAAGATGCCCAGACACCATTAAAAACAACTAGCAGTGAAAAAATGTGCTTTATTTGTCAAGCGAAGGGACATGTAGACAAATTTTGCCCCAGGAAAAGCACTGAAAGTCCAACAACATTCTTTGTTTCCAATGACTTTATCCAGCCAGTTCAAATTAATGGACAGACTGTGGCTGCTTTGCTGGATTCTGGCAGTAAACAGAGTCTGGTAAAGGAGGACTGGGTAACCCAGAAAACAGAGTTTTTTAAAAGTACCTATTACTTGTGTTCATGGGGATACCAAAAATTACTCGGCATCAAATATTAAACTGCAGTTGAATGAAAAAGGTTTTACAATGCCAGCAGTTGTTGTTCCTCAACTACAAGTACCAGTGATTCTTGGCAGAACCACTTTGGGATTCAAGGACTGGCTAATGGGAGTAGGCCAGTTGTCTGCTGTGACTACGAGAGCTCAAGCCACGACACAGGATAAAGCTGAAATCTTTGAAGAAGTTTTCCAATTTTATGAGAACATCATGGAGTCACCAAAGACCAAGTGTCTCATAGTGTTCCAGAACAGCAGGAGGTCTTCAGGAAAGGACTTTCCAAGGAAGGCAAGTATATGAATGCTGGACTGTGGGACATTGATATTGGATTTGAGCAAAAATGGGACATTGATATACACCCATTGTATAAGGAAGGTTTACCTAACTAAAGAGGTTAAGACTGGTAGACAGCCTACTACACCTTTCTTCCTAGTTGAAAATAGGATTGAGTGTGTAGTGTAGTCCTCCAAAGACAGGAGTGCAAGTACAACAGTTGTTTGTGCCAAGGAGGTTCAGATTAGAATTTCTGAAATTGGCATGTGATGTTCCCATTGCTGGTCATTTGGGTTATAAAAAGACTTTGGCATTGGTACTTTATCAGTTCTATTGGCCTGGAGTTTATAATGTTATATATTGGCCTGAAGTTACTGCTAAAAGGGTTGCTGAGGAAATTTTAAATGTGTTTAGCAGGGTTGGATTACCTAAGCATATTTTCACTGATCAAAGTAGTAATTCTTTCCTGTCACAAGTGTATGAACTACTTGGCGTACCTGGAGGTTCCACAAGAGTCTACGGGGTTTAGTCTATTTGAATAGTTATGTGGTAGATGACCCAGAGGACTTTTGGATGTTATCAGAGAGGTAAAACATGTGTTACAAGTGAGAGAGAAACTATTGAAATTAGTAGCCCATGATAATGTCTACAAAGCCAAAGTGTACCAAAAGTAAAGGTATGATCAACATGGCAAGAATAAATCAATAAAAGCAGGTGATAAGGTTCTCATCTTACTTTCTAGCAGTGAAAATAGTTGGTGAAATGGCAAGGACTAGAGATGACCGAGTATACTCGCTAAGGCACATTACTCGAACGAGTAGTGCCTTAGCCGAGTATCTCCCCGCTCGTCTCTAAAGATTCGGGGGCCGCCTTGGCTGACAGGTGAGTTGCGGGGGGGAGAGAGATCTCCCCTCCGTTTTCTCCCCGCTCGTCCCTAAAGATTCAGGGGCCGGCGGGGGGCGGAGAGAGCGGGGAGAAATGGAGGGGAGATCTCTCTCTCCCTCTCTCCCCCCCCCGCTCTCCCCTGCTCCCCGCCGCAACTCACCTGTCAGCCGCGGCAGCCCCCGATAGTTGGCTAAGGCAAGGCTTGCTCGAGTAATGTGCCTTAGCGAGTATACTCGCTCATCTCTAGAAAGGACCTTATAAAGCTTTCAGACAAACAGGTCCTGTAGACTTTGAAATTGAAACCCCAGATTAAAAAGTTCGGTCTACCATATAAATTTATTAAAACGTTGGCTTGAACCAAAGGGAAATCTAAAAAATAATACTACTTGTACCATTATCACAGAGTCTTCTCAGGATTGGTCTGAAGAGATTTATGATTTGAGAGTGGTCAGATGTTACCCTAAATGCAAAATTATCAGAAGCGCAACTTTGTGACTTGTGAACTTGACTTTGTTAGGTTTCTCATGTTTTTGGCAGTAAGCCTGGTTGTGTGTCTTTAATTTGTCATGAAATAAATATTGGAGACCAATTAGACAAAAACCTTATCGAATACCAGAAAAATTAAAGAACAAGGCAGGAAATGAAGTTCAGGAAATGCTTAAATTGGTAGTTTTTGAACCATCTAAAAGTCCTTTGTCTTTACCAGTAGTGATGGGCGGTAAAAAAGATGGAACAATTAGATTTTACATAGATTTTCGTAAAATTAATGCGATAGCCAGGTCTGACAGTTACCCAATACTTCGCATTGATGATCTTATCGATAAGTCAGGAAATGCAGCTTATATTTCTACCCTAGATTTATGTACGAGTTATTGGCAAAACAACAACTTCTAGGTGCTTGGTTTTTTTTTTTACAAAGTGTATATTTACATGAGACATGGATTCAAAATCTACAATAAGAAGGTAACATTTTCAGAAGGTTTTTTTCCAATTTTAGTTTAACCCCTTAATGACATGGCCTATTTTGGCGTTGAGGACCAAGCGATTTTTTGGTATTTTTCCATCTCCATTTTTCAAAAGCCATAGCTTTTTTACTTTTCCGTCGACGCGGCCGTATAAGGGCTTGTTTTTTGCGCGGCGAGCTGTAGTTTTTATCTGTGCCACTTTTGGGTACGTAGACTATATCGTAAAACTTTTATTATTTTTTTTATGATAACAGGGAGAGAAAACGCATCAATTCTGCCATAGATTTTTTTTTCTTTTTCTTACAGAGTTAATCATGCAGCATAAATGACACACTAAATTTTTTCTGCGGGTCGGTACGGTTACAACGATACCAAAATTGTTATATTTTTTTGAGGTTTTTACACTTTTTTGCAATAAAACCCCCTTTTTTTGGAAATCTTTTTTTCTTCTCTATAGCTGCATTCAAAGTCCTGTAACTTTTTTATTTTTCTATGTACGGAGCTCTATGTGGGCTTATTTTTTGCAAGATGAGCTGTAGTTTTTATTGCTACCATTTTGGGGAATGTACGGCTTTTTTGATCACTTTTATTGCATTTTTTGGGAGGCAAAATGCTAAAAATTAGCATTTTGCCTCTGTTTTTTAGCGTTTTTTTTTACGCTTTTTGTCGTACAAAATAAAAAGCGTGTTCAACTTTTTGTACACATCGTTACGGATGTGTCAATACCCAATATGTGGGGTTTTAATTTTTGTTTACCTTTTTTTATGCTAATATTAGAAAAAGCATAAAGGGGTTTTTTTACATTTTTTTTTTTACATTTTTCTTTTTTTTACATTTTTCTTTTCTTTTTTTTACACTATTCGAGTCCCTCCGAGGGACTTGCAGCACTGTGCCTATGATCGCTGTCATAAGGCATGGCAGAGCTACTGCTCTGCCATGCCTTATCGCTTATACAGCCATTATAGGCACAGGCAATACAGGACGCCAGTGTCTGGCGTCCTGTTACCATGGTGACAGGCCGGGCTCTCTCGATGACATCGCGAGAGCCGGCCGGAGACACAGAGGGAGTGCGATCCCTCTGTGAACTCTTTCCCTGCCGCGATCTACTCAGGGAAGGGGATGACAGCGGGGGGCGCATCTCCGATGCCCCCCCGCTGTTGCAGCGGGACGCCGGCTGTGACTGACAGCCGGCTCCCGCTGCGGGATAGCGCAGGATCTTATGTGATCTCGCGCTATCCCCAGGACGTACCGGTACGTCCTGTTGCAGGAAGTACCAGGCTCCCAGGACGTACCGGTACGTCCTGGAGCGGGAAGGGGTTAAAAAAAGATTTTTATTGTTTTGTTAGGCATATAAAACAAGCTTTAAAGCAATGTGCTCATGAGTAATTCTCAACTAGGATAAACAATAAAATAATAAAGACAAAGGGAGGGGAAAGAAGAGGGAGTAGGCAATATAGGTCAGGAGGTCAGATTGGACTCACATAGGATTCCATGGACAGCATAGCCATAAGTGCGGTGGGGGGGGCTAGAATGTTTCTGCATATTTCATTCGGTTTCGGAGACATTGTGTTAAAGACCTGGAACATCTAAATAAGTGATCCATGGCTGCCAGGTATTGAGGAAAGCTGCATAGTATCCGTTCATGCTGCATGAATCTTTTTAAACAACATTATAGTAGAGATTCTGATAAGCACTTGAGGGGTGGACAAAGATGCCACCTTCCATCTTGAAGCTATGTGAATCCTTGCTGCCATCCAAATAAATATGTTTATGATTCTGATTTTTTAAAGCTAGGCGTACAGTCACCCAAGAGGAAGATTGTTGGAAACAAACAAGCAATTCAATACGTTATGAACCTAGGACCATAAATGTATTACTTCTGGACAGGTCCACCAAATATATAAAGGAGAACCAACCTCTTGACAACCCCGAAAACAGAGGGAGAGCAAGATGGATAACAATAATGAAGACGTTGAGCAACAAGGTAGATTCTGTAAATGATTGTTAGAGAAACTTGTTGACCGTCTTACGTAATGGTTTCACAGCAACCTGTAGGACCAATTGCCACCTCCACATAAATATCAATTTGGTATTTGAAAGAGGCTGATTTCATACACTATATATAAAGGAGATAATGCCTTTCTGCAAAAGGGCTTGTAAATATAAGGACTCCAAAATGTAGGATGCGGGATAGAAGATGGTGGAGTTAAAGAATGTAACAAATGAAACACTTGGTTAACTTTTTGTGCTCTGTTCCAGGAGAGCAACATTTTTGAATGTATTGTTGAAGATTTAGGAGCTTAGACCTAATGACAAAGTAACCAAGTGCTGTCAGATTATTAGCTCTCCACTAATAGAAAAGGCGCAGATCTAAGTTGGGGGTAAAATTTGGATTAGGGTTAATCGGCAAAAGTAAAGATTTAAAAGCCAGCCCATATTTGAACCAAACATTCCTCTACAGCAGAATAGAATAATGAGTAAGTGGACTTTTCGCGTATAGATTCGGTATCATAGGGTCTGGGGACCAGGTTAAGAAAGAAAGAGTATATGGGAAGATCCTGTGTTCTTCTTCAATCTCCACCCTTAAAGGAACCTCCTAAAATGGCCGCTGATTGAGCAATCTGTGCCAATTTAAAATAATTAGTGAGATTTGGGACCTCCTAGCTGACTATGATGGTGCATAATTATATTCTTACTCCTAGGGCGTTTATGAGCCCATATAAATTTGAAGATTGCATGTTGAAAGTTTTCTAAGGTCAGCCTGGAAATTAGGATAGGTAAGATTCGAAATAGATACAATATTTGGAGAAGTGTGACCATTTTTATCACATTAATTCTCCCTAACCAAGACAGCAGTGGGTTCTCCCATTCAGTAATTTCAAGCGTTAGTTTTTTTGATCATAGACGGGTAATTCTATTTGTAAAGCTTAGACATAGAGCTGGTGAGATTAATACCTAAATAGGTTATATAATATGGTTAAAGTTAAAATTAAGATTAATACATTTAACTAGGGAATCTGGGGAGTTAATAAAAGCTATTTAATGACTTTAAGGCCAGAAAGGTTTGCCCAGTTGTCTAGGATCAGCATTAGATTAGGTAAGTAGGTTAAGGGGTGAGAGAAAGTTAAGAATAAATCATCTGCAAAAGGGCTAAAGGGATGATTATCGTTCTGGTTGTTCAAAACCTGCGGGGTTTTGAACGATAATCGTCCCGTGTAAAAGCATGTAGAAACTAAATGACTGGACAAGAATCGTTTAGTCGTTCCGTTTAAGCATGCTTAAAATCCTGAACGACAATCGTTCAGTGTAAACAGCAGCCGGTCAGTACTGAACGGCCTCTGCTTACAGTGAATGGAGAGGGGTGGGGAAGAGCTGGGAGAGAACTCTCCTCTAGCCGCCCCGCCTCCCTGCTGGCCGCGCTGTGAGTTATCCAGCGATGCTCACTCCTGTGTAACAGCACGGGAGCGAGTGTACACGGGGACGAGTGTCGGCCATTGGACGTTAAGTTTATACTCTTGGCGACCCACTGTGACACTTTTTATGTAAAGGTTAGATCTGATGGCTATGCCATCAATAGTGATAGCAATACAATGCTGGGGATAGGGGGCATCCCTGCATAGCCCTGAATCTAAAGGGAATAGGTAATTCATGATTACTTAAAAGTTTTTGTAAAGTAGAGGAGGTGAAGTATAGCGCAGTTAGGGCCTTCAAGAAAGGACCCCTAATTCCAACATGTTCTAGACTATATAATGGATAATTCCATGAAAGGGTGTCAAAGTATTTCTTTGTATCCAGGGCCTATAGGCTCATAGGGAATTTTGCTTTATCAGTGTGGCCTATGATATTTAGGACTTTACGGATGTTGTCAGGAACCTGTTGAGATGGGATAAACCCAACTTGATTTGTATGAATTAATCTCAGTAAGACAGAGTTTAAACATGCGGCCAAAATGGAAGTAAATATTTTATAATCCAAATTTACAAGGGAAATTGGCCTGTAGTCTTTAGGGAACATAGGATCTTTATTGGTTTTAGGAATGACAGTAAGATAAGAATCTCAAAACTCCTGTGGGGGGCTTTATCCCATCATAAGTTATGGAACGTATTTGCAAGGGGCTGGCCAAGGTGGTCTTTGAACTTTCTATAATATAGAGTGATGAAGAAGTCAGCTCCTGACGCTCTACGTAGTTTGAGCTTTTTTATGGTGTGTTCAAACTCATCTAGTTATTTTGGCATTTAGTTCAGCTCTTTGGGATGGTGTTAAGATAGGATTTAAGAGGGATTCCAAAAACGGTGCCCTAATGTTAAAATATTGCTTTAATGCGTCTTATATAATTTAGTATAGTAAGAAGTGAACGTATTGTTAATGAGATTAGGGTTTGTCGTTGTAGTGCCTGGAGTAGTGTTGCTATCAAAGACAAACTCGTCCCTTCCTTCTCCCTGAGTTCAGCTGCTAATGGGCGATCTGATTTATTTGCATACCTGAAGTAGAAAGATGTGGTCTACTGAAGAGCCTCCTCAACCCAACAGTATAAGAACGCGTTCATCTTAAGTTTAGGGCCTCTAATTTCTTCAATAGTTGTTGTCTTTGGAGACTGGAATTGTCTCTACTGTAAGGCTTTGTGAACTTTAGATCTTTCTCTCTTTTTTTTTTTTGAAGCAAAGTGGATAAGAAGCCTCCTAAGGAATGCCTTATGTGAAATCCATATTCATGCTGCAGTAGAGTCTGAAGTTGTATTAAGCTCAAAGAACTCAGAAATATGTTTGGAGAGCATGTGGGAGGATAATGAATCTTGCAATAGGGATTCGTTCAATCGCCATCTGAAGGTGGGGGGAAGTTAACGAATTGCACATGATCGATGCCAGAAAAAAGTCGTGACCTGACTAGGAGCAAGGGAGATGTCAAGTCACAGCCAGAAAAGGTAACAAGGAGTTGGGAACTAGGATGTAATCGAGCCTAGAATATCTATGTTAGGTGCAAGAGCTAAAGAAGTGTTCGCCCACTCAGCTCATTGTGAATTGGTAAACCGGTCAGATCATGAATTAGACTTATCTAGAGTGTGTGAGAAAGGGTAGTCAAAATCACCTGCCCAAATAATCTTTACTAGAGGATATTTCAGGCATTTCTGATTAATAAGCATGAGGGTAGCTAAGGGCTTTTCAGAGGGGACACAGACATTGACAATGACCATCGGCTGATCAACAGTATTAAGTTATGGAGAAGAGTTTAAGACTCCACTGTGTTTTTTAGATGCAGAGGCCTGAAAACTCTGGAATAGTGTGGATGAAAGTAACTAGGCAAAGAAGAATGGGAGAAATAGGTTTCTTGAAGACATATAATATCAGGTTGGTGTTTCAAGAAAGTTATAAAAGCTTGTTTCCTTTTGCGTGGGGAGTTAAACCCCCTAACAATATGAGAGATTATACAGACCACGGGGTTGAAAAATGGGGACCTAGAGTAAGTTACCCTATAGAGCTGAGAGTCCTCGATTGTGAATAACAGGCAAGCCATGAGAAGATATGATGACCTTGAGGGGAAGGAGGGTGATGGAGAATAGAACAAACAAGCACAAGAAACATATAGCAAAGAAAACGAGAGGACAACAAGGGTCCTAAGACGGACAGCGGGCCTTAACTTCAGGCATCCAGCAGTCATCAGTAAGAAAAGCAACATAGTATCCATAACGGAACGCACACCGAAGGAGTGTCAAAATTTAAGATTCATAGGAAAAGAACCCGCTAACCTAAAAGATGAAATATAACAAAGGGTGAGAACCAACCAAATCTGAAACGGTGATTAGGGAGGGAGGTGAGTTGTTAGTACAAGAATTGCTACTTGATGAGGACAACTGAACATCTAAACAGCCTGTAGGATTATTAAATTGCTTATTTGGCTTATAAAATAGGAAATAGTACATCAGAACACATCATAGGTTCTTGGTATAAAATGATTCCACATGCATCCACATGTCCTCTGTATTGCAGACATCCAAGGGTCAATCACAGAGTAAGACATTAAATCAGAAAGTTAATAAAAGGCAAAAAGAATTAGAGTGGTCTCACCTAATTCAACAAGGTTCAGAGGGAAAGTATTCCAAAGGGGCAAGAGGAAATCCAATCTTAATTTTCAGATGGCAATGGAAGTACCAACTCAGGAATTGCTATCTGAAAATCTGGGTGGCCGTCTTGAGGAGCGGGTCAAGGTTCAGGCACGTCTGAGAAGAGGTGGCAGTGCTTTGGGTGTAGAAGAAGGTGCTATCTGTATTTGTGTAGTTTCCAGGATTTGATGGGCTTCGTCCAAAAATTTGGCCAAGTATGACCAACACATGGTGCTGATAGGTTAGAGCAAATGAGAAGCCCCGTGTGTATTTCACAATGGCTGTCTGAAGGGCATGTCCAAAGGGGGGCAATGCCTTGTGTTTGGTCAAAGTGGATGGTGCAATTTCAGCAAACATTTGTGACATGGAAGGCATTTCAGGCAGATGGGAGAGGTTTCCTGCCACAACAGTTGGTGATCACGGACTTTGTAGTAGTGCAATTTCCGTGGTCAACATAGAGTATATATGTGAATAGAAAATCTGGTTAACTAAAAGGGAACAGCCCAGGAGCAATAAATGCAAAAAAAGGGTGTAAAAATTATTCTTTTAGCTAGGGGGTATGGGCTGCTGGTCTAGTTACAGCCACTAGATGGAGACGATGGCTTAATGTAACAATGCAACAACGATGGTAAATGCTCTTTATAAGTTTAGCTAGTAGTATAACAAGGGTAAGAGTAAAAATGTTTCTCTGTGGCATCAATAATAAGCCATCATGTTCCCCCCAGTAGAACTCTCTTTTCTCAGGGCCCTTTTTCATTGGTTAGTCATGGTGGAGATTTAGCAAGTAAAAAGGGGGTGCCTACCACTTTAAAAGTCCCAGGCCATCTCCGTGATCATGTTGCAGGTCTGTATAGGCTTCCCGCTGTACATACAGGAGGGATTCTAGCCAGGCCCTTTGCGGTGCGGTTTATACCTTTTGGGCCTAATCCCATTAGTAGTGCTGTAATATTGCGGGGAGGGGATGGTACGGGCAGATGGTGAGCGCCCGTAGGTCGTGAACTCTGGATGCCGCACCATAAGCACACAGGGCTCAGTACTGGGGCTTGGAAAGAAGACTTACTGCCAGTAAAGTCCCAAAGGCTGTATGTCCATAGCCGCCAACATCAGTGGGTCTGTCGGGGCAGGAGAGCGCTCCAACCACCGATAGAAGGCCCCAGATTCTAGGCCACGGTTTTGGGCTGCAAACCTTCCCTGCATTTATCATCATTCTTTTTGCTTTATTTCCACTCTGGATTTGTGTGGTGCACGTATCTCTCGTGATCTTGGAGACTTCTGCATTGGTTTATACTTTAATCTTTATTAAGTTATGTTTTAATGTATTTCTACTTTTGGCAGCGATATGAATAATTTTGGCAGAGATTCAACACATCCTTTTGGCAGTGATTTGAATCCATAAATAACAGAACAGACAATCCTATTAAATATTCAGACCGCTAAACACTCGGAGTCCCAACACGTGTTTCGCTCGTGGCTTTGGCCAGCGGTAATGAATGACATAAACTGCCCCGATACTTAAAGGGGTTCTGTCACTAAAAAAGAAAAATGCTATACTTATCTATTCCTCCCCCATCAGTCTACTTACCAGATCTTCACCTTCCTTATCTTCTTTTGTCTCCTGCAGTCTGGGGGGGTCACTTCACCTCCAGCTGCCTGATTCTTCTCCTTCCTGTGAGGTTAGGTACATTTGGTTGGCAGTCTTCCAATGTACGTTACATCACAGCTCACAGGCCAGCAGGAGGACTGCCTATCTTCTTCAGAGATTGCTCATGCGAGCTATCTCTGAAATAGATTACAATTCCTTCCTAGGCAGTGAAGCTACAGCACAGGGATGTGACCTTCACTGACCCAGCCGGAAGGAATTTGTGATAAGCAGCCCTCATAACAAGCTGGGCCCAGCCTGCAGTGAGCTGACCTGGGGCACTGGAGAAGCTCAACCAGGAGAAGATTAAAATAATCGGGTCAGAAGCGGCGCTCCAATGGTGTACGGAAAAAATGAAAACAAGATTAGTGTGGATAAAAACTCACCGCAACTGAACCGGTCCTATGGTTAAGAGACCGGTCAGTTCGTTGGTCCACTGAAGCCTTTCACACCAATTTTGGGTAATATACGTTGACGGTCCTAAAACATCCCCTGGAGGGGAGAGCAGCAGCGAGCGACTCCAAAACAATAGTGTCGAGGAGGAGAGAAATGTATATTAAAAATAGGAAAAAACTCACTTTATGCGCTCCGTCAAACTGTGTCGGGATGCGAAAATCTTACTTGTTGGGGGGTGCCTGGACTCCTGGCACCCCCCAACAAGTAAGATTTTCGCATCCCGACACAGTTTGACGGAGCGCATAAAGTGAGTTTTTTCCTAT
The DNA here is from genome assembly GCF_035609145.1 of Eleutherodactylus coqui. Classification (NCBI taxonomy): domain Eukaryota; kingdom Metazoa; phylum Chordata; class Amphibia; order Anura; family Eleutherodactylidae; genus Eleutherodactylus; species Eleutherodactylus coqui. Next base: position 43,848,568 of record NC_089846.1, on the reverse strand, counting down.
TTTTAATATACAACCAGGAGAAGATGTGATAAGGAGACTGACAGGGAAGGGATAGGTAAGTTTAGATAATTTTTTTTTAATGACAAAACCCCTTTAAACATCATTCATCTAATAAAAATGGTGCATACAAACCTGTTCAAAATAATCAATTACACCACCCCTGTGTGGACAGATCATTCCACAGCATCACAACTGAATGACTGGACATGCCTAAAAATGTAATGACGCTAAACGTGGCTTCCAAGGCAGGGGAATATAATTCATCCTGCTAGATGCGGGAATCTGAATGACTTATTAGCCCATGTAAAAGGTCCATAAAACTCAGTTTGCGCCCTTAGCTCTTGTCTTTGTCTTATTCATTGACTTTTTGTATTTCAGCTCCTGTAGATAAAATCTTGCCCATCGCTTAGGAGTCTATGGAAACATCAGAAGGCACTGGTTCTTCCAGCGTATCACCTGGATCTCAGTTGAAGCTCTTAGGGTGACCCCACCGTACATTCTTGTAGTAAGTAAATTAATAGAAATTGTACAGGTCCTGAATGCAGTATGATACACGTTAGACACTTCATATTCATCGCATAGATGTTTTTCAATAGTTAACGCCATAGAACACCAAGAAGTTTTTTATTGTATAGTTTGGTTAGTGCAATAGGAGAAAACAACTAAATAAGACATATTTACAGTACACTGCCCTAATCTCCATTGATTGCACTGGATTTAAGCTTTATAGTTAATATTAGGTTCCATTAGAGAGGGATATTCTATCTGGAGTTGTTCTACTATTTGGAGGGTTGTTAATTGTTTATTTTTCTTTTCCGTCCAGCCAACGAAGCCTCGTCTGACCTGCACCTTCAACCTGGACACCTTGGACGCAACAGAGGCCAAGACTTCCAGCTGATACCTGAAGACCAGGCCAAGTTCGGAGGGTTTTCATTTCCCAACATGAAAACCCTCTTTGACACAAGCTATTTGAATACCAGAGCGAGCTGCTCTCCTGAATCCCTGCAGGAAGATCAAGGACGCCGAGGGACCCCCAAGGAAAGCGTCAGCAATACCAAACAGCAGCTGGCGGTAAGTATAGGCACCAGAACATGTGCACCCATAGGCATGTGCAATATCCTGTAGATCATAACAATATATATATATATATATTTTTTACTACTCAATGGATTTACCCCAAACCAATGACAGCAGCAGCGGATGGTGCGGTCACTGGTAAAGGGGAAATAAATCGGTGCACAATGGCCGCCTATTTAGGGGTGGAGGAGACAGGATTTTGTTTTTTTTAATTCTAAAATCTTAGCACACTTCTATGATTATCTTACATTTACTGGGAATTGCATTTCCTCATGTCCATAACAGTATTGTCATGAGCGATGGGGAAATGAGGTAAGGGATGGACGGCTATTAAGGAGGCCAGATTTTTTCCCCCCAATAACACTGTCAGCTTCTATGAGCCCACAGTGTTCATCTGTTTCATTTAATTTCATATAGAGGCATATTAATTTATTACTTAATCCCTCCACTCCATACAATGTGGGTGACAGCTGACACCTGCCCACAATACCCGTGATAGGACAACTGACACCTGCCCACAACACCCATGATAGGACAGCTAACACCTGCCCACAATACCCGTGATAGGACAACTGACACCTGTCCACAACACCCATGATAGGACAGCTAACACCTGCCCACAATACCCGTGATGGGGAGACATCTCTAATCACAGCTGTTTACCATTTTAATGCTTCTGTCAATTCCGACAGTGGCATTTAACCCCTTGAGTGGCACGCCCGGAAAAGTTCCGGGGCCGAGCTCCACTGCTCATAGCGATACTGCCCGGAAGATTTCCGGGCTATGTATCACTATGGGAGCTGCAGAGCACAATGCCACAAGCTGTGACAGTGTGCTCTGCCTGCACAGACCCACACAGAGCAGAGCAAGGGCTTTGAAAAACCAGCAGAAGATATTGCCGACATGTCGGCAATGTCCTGCTTTGTTTACAGGTTGCCATAGAGACCATCGGCTTGTCAGAAGCAAGCCGATGGTCTCTGTGGCAGGGAGAGCTGGTTGTTAGCTGTCAGAGGACAGCTAGGTACTAGCTCTTACAGCAGAGATCAGAGAAACCCTCCGATCTCTGCTGTGTTAACCCTTTACATGCTGCAGTCTATGTGACTGCAGCATGTAAAGGGCTGTCACTGTAGCATGTAAAGGGCTGTCACCATCGGACCCCCGGAATGTGATCAGGGGTCCTGATGGGTCCCTGTCGAAGTCCCCTAAAGGGACAAAAAAAAAAAAAATTAAAAAAAAATTAAAAAAATAAAAAGTAAAAAAATTATTAAAAAAAATTAAAAAAACACTTGTCTCCCTTTACTTTGTAAAAAATCAAAAATACAATCACACATGTGGTATCCATGTGCGTCGTAATGACCCAGAGAAGGAAGTTAATACATTATTTAACCCCTTAATGACATGGCCCCTTTTTTTCTTTTTTCCCCATTTCTTTTTTCCCTCCCCCCTGTTTAAAAAATCACAACTTGCCCCGCAAAAAACAAGCCCTTATATGGCCATGTCAATGGAAAAATGAAAAAGTTATGGCTCTTGAGACGCAACTGCAAAACTAGTTGAAATTCAATTATTAGACCATTTTAAAAAACCTGCCCTGGTGGGCACGACAGGGTGGTAGGAAACCTGCCACTCAAGGGGTTAAATGTCTCAAACAGGATTGAAATGATCTGAACAGACCCCCGGGTGTCATGGCGACCTGGGGCCTTGTGAAGGACCCCAGAACTTTCATGAATGTTTGCTTGTAATTTGCTCATTTAAAAAAAATACCTGGCAAAATGCAGTATAATGAAATACTATAGTATTGGAGTATATTGTAAAAGTGATCAATCACAAGTTCAAGTTAATTGCAAGACTAAAAAGAGAAGAAAAGACAAGTGATAAAAGTTTTGCTAACAATTGGAAAAAAATAAAAAATAAAAGTCTGAATAAAACCCTTTCCCAAATTTCTAATAAAAATATACTAAAAAAATAAACATATCAGGTAACACTGTGTCCGTAAAAGTGCAATTGATTGAAACAATGCTTTTTAAGATGGTAACAGAAAATAAATAAAAAAAGAAGACACAAACGCAGGTTTTTTTCCATTCCACTCCACTTAGAAATGTTTTAAAGTTTTTTAGTACATTGTATGGTACATTAAACGGTACCATTAAAAAATACAAGTCACCCCACAAACCTATGCCCTCAAACAGCTACGTCAAAGCAAAAAAATGAAAAAGTTATAGTAAAGCAAGAAATAGCTGTGTCCTCAATGGGTTGTACAGAATTTACAGTGAGGGTGATCAATGAGTGGAACAGGTTACCACGGGAGGTGGTGAGTTCTTCTTAAATGGAAGCCTTCAAACAAAGGCTGGACAGACATCTGTCAGGGATGATTTAGTGAATCCTGCACTGAGCAGAGAGTTGGACCCGATAATCCCGGAGGTCCCTTCCAACTCTACCATTCTATGATTCTGCATGAACACTTATTCTGTCCACACGATAACCATTTTATGATTTAGATCTCCCACATCCTTTAGTACAAGCAGTTCTGGCTTTACATCTCTGTAGCCTTTGTGCTCCAATTAGACAAATGAAAAAAAAAATTCTGTGGTGTGCTTCTCATATAATCTAGGGCCCTATGTAGCCTTCGCCTTGTCCCTGCTTGAATGTATTCCCCTCCCTCCCATAGTGAGAGCCTAAAGGGGTTAACTCATCAGCAAGATATATAAATGCATTTTGAGGCCTAGAAATAAAGAGAAGTTAGTGTAGTGTAGGGTCCCATCTACAAAAGGTCGCCTTGACGTGGCAGATAGGCCCACACATTTTCATCAAAATATGCATCATCAAAGAACCTCACATCTTTATGCAGTCAGTAGCTATAGCAATAATGTAATTTATATTCAGATAGTAAATGCTCAATGAGTATTGTTGTAGCTACTTGTGTTTGCTTGTAACATTGCAGCCATGGTGGATGTGCACCTGCACATTTCATTTGTTTGTAAGAAGCTATGAATTAATTAGTTTTTGTTGCATTTGCATATTTGAAGTGGTGGCTGTCTCCATATGTTAGGATTAGTGAAGAAAAAATGTATAGGAACAGCTGACCGAAATGTAACATTCTGCCTCTCTGCCTGGTACACTATGCACATACCAACAGCTAACAAAGGTGTATCCCCAGCCATAACTGAGGAAGGGGCATTGCCCCGAAACGCGTCTTTTTATGCTGGTTTAAAATAAAACGGAGAAGCTAAGCTTACTTCTTGTATTGTATGTAACTTTATATTCCGGTCAGCTGCGCCTACACCCATCATATTTTTTTCTTCACTAATCCATCAGAATAGTCTCACCTGCCAGTGTGACTATCATTGGGTTGGCTGCACCCGAACAATTAGATCTTTTCCACAACCCACCATCTTAACGAGAGAGAAGAATCACACATTCCTCTGCCTATAATTTTCCAAATCACTCACATTCAGGTAGCTCCACCCCTTTTTTTGTTTTTTTTTCACCTTTCTACTTATCCATTTATGTCAGGCACCCTATTCATGCATCCATCCCAAGCCTGTTAATTAGAGTGGATCCCACACCTTGAATGCACTAAAGAAAGATGTGTGTCACATCTATAGGTAGCAATGATAAAAATGTTAGAACTTTATATAAAGGTACGAGATTTTTATCATTGCTATCTGTAGATAACTTTCCGGTGAAGTCACTTGCTGGCAAGCTGCATGTGAGTGACTGTAGTGGCGGCTGGGAGTGAGGTAAAAGGTGAACTTGTGTAGCTGGTGGAGACTGAGGTTCCAGGGAAGAATATGTATGTCACAACCAGATCCACTGAGACCCTGACAGTGCATGGGATCTGGCAGGGAAAGGACTCTCTGTGAAGAGGAGAAACTGTTTATAAGACAGTACAGCTTCCTCTTTTCAAAGCACCTGGTACGGCGGCAGGAGGGTTATATGAGAGGAGAGGACACTATGAGGGCAATGTGTGTATACATATATATACCCTGTTTCCCTGAAAATAAGCTCTACCCTGAAAATAAGCCCTACCCAGATTTGGGGGAAAGGCTTAAAATTTAAGCCCTACCCTCAAAAATAAGCCCTAGTTGCATTACATAAAAAAAGGAATACATTGCCTATCAGGCTCAGGCCGGGTCCTCCAGCTGCTCTCTGGAGCTCCACCGCACGTGCTTCAGTCCTCAGCCGCCCATGGAAGATCGCTTCTTGGTTACGGGATTCTTAAATCCCACCTCCAGGGAGCGATAGGCCTGATTGGTTCTCGAGCGCTGCTCAGCTAATGGATGCAGAGCTTCATGAACCAATGCAATGGCTGTGATCAATTCATCCAATGCTGCATTGATTGGCTGAGCGGCGGTCGAAGAACCAATCACAGCCATTGCATTGTGGAGGCGGGATTTATGAATTGACCAATCAATGCCACTGCTCAGCCAATTCATAAATCCCGCCTCCACAATGCGAAGGCTGTGGTTTGTTCATAAAGCACTGCTCAGTCAATCAATACAGTGCTGGATGAACCACAGCCATTGCATTGGTTCATTAAGCACTGCATTGATTGGCTGAGCAGCACTCGAGAACCAATCAGAGCTATTGCTTCGTGGAGGCGGTATTTATGAATCCTGTAACCAGGAAATGATCTTCTGTGGCCGGCTGAGAACTGCAGGACACACTGGAGTCCTGGGAGAACCCAGACTCAGCCTGTTAGGTAAGTAAAATAAGACCTAGTGCCTCTTTAGGGGCAAAAATTAATATAAGACAGGTTCTTATTTTCAGGGGAAAACTATATATATATATATATATATATATATATATATATACTAAAGACAGACATTTATTACTATACTGTTCTATATAAGCCACTGTGACTGCACTAGAGCTAATAGTGCGGGCACAGCTGGAGCTCCCTGTTCAGCTAATCTCTTCTCTTAGCTCCTTAGTTGAACAGAGGTTTCTATGAAAAATGTATAGAATAGACTGATAAAACGTATTACAAACATGCTTATAATCACCTATTCTGTATATTTTAGAGAAAAAATAAATAAAATATGGTTACTCTTTAAATACTGTATGCAGCAATACGTTTTTCTACCATTATCTATTTCCGTTTCCAAGGGCGAGTTTCTCCTTCATAGGAATACATGGGCCACTAATAGGACCAAGTATTCACATTCCGAAGTTCATGTACTCTTTTACAATTTTTTTTTTTGCCTAAAAACGGAAGAGTCTCTAGCAGAGGGAACTGGTAAAATCTTTCCTATGGGAAATGTATCCCTTCCTCCCTCTGCTTCAATCCAATCCCATTTTTGGAAGAAAAAAAACAATGAAACAAACCAGGGAGCGCAGATATGGTTGCGTAAATGAACCCTAATGCATCTCTGAGCCCAGCGCTCCAGCAGTCTGCTCTCTTATCCTAAATATAAAGGCTGTTCTCAAAGCCAGGATAATATTGCTGTTGGCAGTAAAACAAGTAAAAGCTATTTCATTTCTGGCTGACCTAGAGAGATAACCTACAAAATCTCTTTTTTTTAATTAACCTCAGACAATTTCTCCTTTGTTCTGGGACCCTGGAGAATTGGGACGAGGGGGGCGGTTACACCCCAGCTGCATTTTTCTCTAACAGCAGCAGTAAACAATTAGTCTTTTCATGTCCTTCCCCAGCCACAAACATTACACACTCAGCGCGCTCCTGTCAGTGTCATTAAAAGTAAGGTAGGGCAGCCCTGCTCTTCCATTGCAGGTGTGCATTGCCTGCTGCGTCTGCCGCCTAGTTCCTGTGACTACAGTATCTATCCTTCACCTGGAGGGATTTGGGGAAGATCCGATGGTACTTTGGTAGACACTCACTGTAACAATGAAGGGAAATGCCTTCTTCATGACTTAAGTCACTTCTCTACATCGGTTTTCTACTTCGAGATCAAACTTTCATCTGCTCCGGTAAGTTTTATACTTGAATATATACTTTTTTGTTAAATGTCTGCTGGAAAGTCAATCATTTTGGGTTTCTGCTTCGGGTGTCCGGTAATAAGGAGATATATGAATTCTTGTGATTGTGCCTCATAGCGCAAGACACAGCTATACTTTGTAATATACCATTATGTACACTGTAGGTACTTCTTCTATATATCCCTTGTCCATGTGCCATACTCTGCGGGCTTCAGTTTGGTGCACAAGATGTAAAGAAGCACAACAAGGGTTGCAGTTATATATATATATGATGACATCTTATAGAGGTTTCTGTAGCTCTATATGACACTGTACTTTTGTGGATGTTCCCCTCTGTAACTTCATTGCATACCATATGAATGCCAATTTTCCTCTAAGACAATGAAGAAATTGCATCACTGTAAAAGCCTTTGTACCATATGGAAATCATAGAGTACATGTATGCAGCGACATATGGTTACCATAGACAACTTCACAGTGTGTAGACCCATAGAGAGTAGAATTAGCACCAGTTTTTGTCCAGTTGTGTGCATGAGGACTAAGATTCAGTGATATTGGTATAACTGGATGAAAAATTGTTTGCATCAATCTTTCTATGTATGAAGATCACTTTATAAGCGCTGCGGAATATGTTAGCGCTATATATATAAAGATTATTATCACCCAGCCACAGTTATTTGTGTAGGGTGTATCTTTTGAAGTGTAGCTGTCATTTAATTTTTTTCCTTTTATTGTACAAAATAGGTGATTCTTAGCATTTTGCAATCTGTCAGTTTTTTCTTCAAAACTCCTCTCTTGCTATGCAGCTAGGTGAAGTGGGTGCCAGGGAAATCCGTATTCACCTAACAGCATAGCAGAAGAGGGCACTCCAGCTGTGCCTGCACTGTTCTCTCTAGTGCAGCTGCAGACATAGCTGTTCACCTTATAAGGCCCCCTGTCCACGGGCGTTGCGGGAGCCGCCGCCCGAGAACAGGAGCCACAGACGGTTCTCCGCAGGTCAGCCTAATCTGATAGATAGGCTGACCGCGAAGAATCGGGGCAATTCGCAGCAAGCTGCGAATTTCTGGCCGCGAGCGGAGAATCGCAATGATTCTCCACCCGTGGACAGGGAGCCGGCGCTTTCCATAGTAATGCTATGGAAAGCTTCAGACGGCGTTATTACCGCCGGCGAAATCATGCCCGTGGACAGGCACCCTGACACTTTATTAATGAAACCTGCTTTCCCAATACTTTCTTCTGTGCCTCACATCTGTGCCCAGCCCTATGTTTAGTAGTTCCCTTTTGCCTTCACGGCTCTTTTCTTGGCGGCATGCTATGTATGTAGAAGCTGTTCTATGTTGCAAAAGGCTTCTACCCATCACAGCGCCCATTCCCTGCCGGACCTGATGCACTATGAGGGTCTCAGTGCATTAGGTGTACAGTAGTGTATGTTACAACTTGATACACTGGGACCCTGACAGTGTATCAGATCCTGTGGCAGGGAACAGGCACTGTGAAAGGAAGAAGCTGTCTGCTACACAGAACGGCTTCTCCATACACAGCTCCGGGGACTGAGCACCAAAAGAAGAACACAGTAATAACACTCGCCCGGGGACACGTCTTGGGGGCACAGGACCAAGTAGGTTTGCAAATAAATAAAATATAAGGCAGACATGTATTGATATTTTGTTATATGAAATAGCTGTGCCTACACTAGAGAGAGCAATGCAGGCACAGCTGGAGCGCCCTTTTCAGTTATGCAGTTACAGTAGACGGATTTCTTAGGCCTGTCTTCACCTAGTTACATAACCTATTCTGTATATTAAAAAAAGTGCAGCTACTCTTTAAAAGTTACCGATATTTAAATTTGTTGACCATGGGCCCCTGATGTGCTATGGATGGTGGAATTGCAAGATGCTGATGCTGGCCTCATGTTATCGGCATCCTCTAACTCTTTGTGCAACGCCTCGACTGCTTGAGCCTATTTTATCTTAAAGGGCCAGCACACACACCCAGCTTTCCTATCCCCGGTCACTTCAGATGATTCCATGTTATTTAAGACACCTTCCCCCCACTAGAGGATGCCTGAGCAATAGGTTCCTATTGGTTTTGTGAAGGTATATCTGTACCCTGCTTGATTCACGGTTTTGACCGTCTGCTTCATTACCCAGTTTTCTCAATGTCTACCAGTTCTGACCTTGACTTGTTTTCGGACTATGCCTTGCCTGATTGCCACCCCCCATGACTTCCAGCCTCATTCTTTGTGTTGTATGAACTGCACCTGTCCTAATCTCTGCTTGTTATGCTGACTATGTCCCTGCTTGACCCTTTGGTACCATGCTTCGGTGCATTTTAACATATCTGGGTCAGTTGTCTGTGGAAATGACTTTGAGGTTATTTGCAGTGAAGATCAGACCCCCATAAAAAGGGGCTAAAGGGTGAAGACCAGGGACCTCTTAGAGCCGCCCTCAGTAGTTGCTGAAAGTCAAATTAGTCAGTGGCACAGTGGGTCCAATGCATTACACCCTGGTTCTATGACTTATGGCTGTAATGATTTGTCTTTTCATTTCACTGGTTGTCATTTGCCCATTGTTGGCATATGGTCAGACTGTGGTGTGGAGTAGGAAGAAGCAGAGAGGAGATAGAGGGAAGTCCAAGCACAGCTTATGCACAACTTTTGTTTCATGGGGTACCACCTGCAGCACTTTGTAAATTTGGGTTACAATAGTTTCAAACTAGGATGGCCTATACTGGGTCAATAAGCCAATCAGCAAGCTCTACAGCAACAACAAGCCTGCTGATTGGCTGAATAGTGTGTTTACAGCACTGTGTACAATAGATTACCAACACTGTAATGCATGCATTTGCACAGACAATGAACCCATTCTCTGCTCTGTAATGCTGTACACAAAGGTATCAGATCACATTTTCAGGACTGTGTTTAGAGCCTGTGTTTCCTCTGTAATCTTCTCACATGTGCGTAACATGACCAGACCAGGGTGTGATATCAGGTGAGGTGTGTTTATTGCCTGCAGGAGGGACGGCACAGGAAATAAGACACAAGCACGGTACAGGTCTCACAACTCATTTATTCCAAAGAAACTTTAAGCATGGTGGTCACTCACAAAGGCACAGTACACTTGCTGGTTTTACACTGTGCACAGTGCTTAGTTACAGTCTCTTGCAAATAACTATTTACAGTGGTTGTTCTGGTGGCTTCCCCTATAAATGGGTCTTTCACAGTCTGGCTTTGACTTGTCAACATGATGCGCACTGACAGCCCTTGGAGGGGAATGGTCATTTTCTCTTTCTACATAATATATATATATATATATATATATATATATATATATACACACACACACACACACTCCTTGTCAAAGAAACAATCCCTCCGATAGAAGGAGTTGTTGGAATTGAGTGAAACTTTCTCTGTGGGATTGTGATGTTGATATAAGTAGTGATTACAATATCAGAGCAAAAGGATCATTTATTGTGGAAAACTGACCTCTTGAAGGGAGGCTCTAGTACCCTGTTGTATCACCTCTAGCTTGGATACAAGATCTGATACAGGTATGCATGGAGGCTCTAGTACCCTGTTGTATCACCTCTAGCTTGGATACAAGATCTGATACAGGTATGCATGGAGGCTCTAGTACCCTGTTGTATCACCTCTAGCTTGGATACAAGATGTGATACAGGCGGGCATGGAGGCTCTAGTTCCCTGTTGTACCACCTCTAGCATGGATACAAGATGTGATAAAAAATGGGCATGGAGGTTCTACCGCCTCTAACTTGGATACAAGATGTGATACGGGTGGCTATTGAGGTTCTAGTACCCTGTTTTACTGCCTCTAGCTTGGATACAAGATGTGATAAGGGCAGGCATGGAGGTTCTAGTACCCTGTTGGTCCCCTCTAGCTTGGATACAAGATGTGATACGAGTGGGCATGGAGGTTTAAGTACTCTGTTGGCCCTCTTTAGTTTGGATATAAGATGTGATACAGGCGGGCATGGAAGCATACTGGTTCTGTATGGTATCCTGCTGCATATCGCTCCAAATTTGCTGTAACTGAGCCTTTAGATCGGGCAAACTCGTAGGCTGTGGAAGCTGGCGTCCCAGACGGTCCCATACATACTCTATCGGTGATAAATCTGGCGACCTGGCAGCCACAGAAGTGTGACTATGTTGTGGAGACTCCTGTGACTCCCTTGTGTGTGCTGCTGAGCGTTATCCTGCTGGAAAATACCTCTTGGAAACCGCCATGAGAGGAACACATGTGGCTGCATAATGTGCTGAACATATTGCTGAGCTGTCATTGTCCCTTGTACCCCTACTAGGGGTGACTGACTGTTGTATATGTTGGCCACCCAGACCATCATACCAACAGGGGGCTGTGTGCCGCTTCACAGGAAAGGCAGGATTGAAACGCTCACCCCTGGGTCTCCAGATACGAACACGGCCGTTGTCAGTGCCCATACTAAATCTGGATTTGTCACTGAAGACAAACCAGTTCCTCTCTGTAGAAGTCCAGTTTCGTTGTTCACGACACCACTGCAAACGGAGGCAACGGTGGGTTTCAAAGACAGTACGCGTAATGCCCTTCAGCCAAGAGCCTGAAAATGGTTCAGACAGACACTTAGGCCTGTAATGATGGTGCCACCTGTCTCTGGATGACGGACAATCAAACAGTTGGAGCTGCTCGTTTTTCTCGGATAGTCAGACGATCCTCTCTCCTGGTGGTCAATCAAGGGCATCCTGAGCCCAGTTGCCTTGTGTGCCCCCACTTATCTACTGGTCCCAACACCTACGAAAAGTCTGGTTAGAATGACCCAGGTGGTGACAATTTGTCGATACGACCATCCAGCTATTCGCATTCCAAAAATGTGCCCCTCTCAAACTCTGTTAACTAGGCGAAATCTCTTTGATTGCATTGTAGAGGCGTCTAGCAGTCAACAAGCCTTTTTATAGGCCAAGGGTGGTACCAATTTTAGGGCCTCAGGTGGCAAGACCGTTCATCTGATAACCACAACTCTAATCATTTATATATCTACCTGAGATGCAACTGCAGCAAAACGACAACTACTTCTAGGTGCTTGAATTATTTTGACAAATAGTGTAAGTATGTATGTATTATAGCAGCTCCTCAGGTCTCTGGAGGTGCTCATTGCAGGGAGAACCTTCTCTCCATCCACTGTACTATCCTTCAAGTCAGAGGCATAACTTGAAGCTCCTGGGCCCCAATGCAAAACCTGTAACAGGGCCTCCAACTATAATGTTTTATTCATAGTACTGGGCTCCCTATATGGAGAAGAGAGGCCTTATGGGCCCCTAAGGGTCCTGGGCCAGGGTGCAACTGCATCCCCTATAGTTACACTAGTGCTTCAGGCTATTGTTCCCCTCTTCTGCTACGTAACAATCAGTCACTTGACAACAGTCCTTGCTAACTCCTCATAGTGCCGCACTCAATCAGCCTCTGTCTTCCAGGTCATGCAGCACTCCTTACACAGCGGTCACTCAGGTAGTAGAACATCTTCAACAGTCAGACAATTCTCTAGACCTACTAATGCTTAGGCGTACTACGGAAAGGCCAAGAACAGACCCTGAAGATGTTTCCGCCCTTATAAAAATTCCAGTTTTCAGTTACTCCTTCTCACTGTTCAGATAGTATAATTTGGCTTCAGATTTTGTGCCCAAATCCATGACAAAGTCCATGCTATTTTAGCAATCTACTGAATGCTATGAAAAATCACACAGATTTCTAAATCTGTGATGCAGAAAAAAGGAATGGACATGTCATTCTTGACGTGGTTTCCATGTCTACATCTGCATGAAAATTTATGGCAGAACTCTGCAACTCAGATTTCCATTCCAGAATAATGTGTTAGATCCATGTAGGAAAAAACTATGTGGATCTGACACATTGTATTGTATGTGTATTGTATGAACGAGGTAGGTAGTGTACGAACTATAAGGCTGGTTTCACATCCACATTGGAACCTCTGCTCGGAAGTTCCGTTATGAATTAGCAGAAGTAAATGTGATACATGCAGTGCTTTTTCTTCCGTCCAAAAGCCGGGAAAAAAGAGGATAAACACCATTGTACTTAATGGGGTCTGTCCGACGCTGTTTGGTTCTGTCCAGACACGGAGCCGGTTGCCATGGGGAAATACCCTTTCCTGCTCCCGAACAAGGCAGGAAAGTGAAACTCTGATCGCAGATATGAAACCACCCTTACTTATGTGCTTATTTTTCATCAGTCCTCCTTTCTTTCTCTTTTTTGGGTGGATTTTTTAGTGCTCCTTGGAACCAATTACCATATTTTCATAGAGTTATGATTTCAGCATAGAGTACATTGGTTTCAACATACAGCGGTTGCCCCGAAACTAATCAATATGGTATGTTGAGGAACCACTATACTCTGCCCTTCCTTGGAAGCAGGAGTATACTTGTGAGAAGATGCCAGATCTTTATCTGTTGCAGAAGAAACTTTCTGCCAATTTTTCTATCTGCCGAGTGACCTCCATGCAATCTATAAATACTAACTTTTGTAAAACCATGTCTTGTAGAAACAGATCTGGAGACACGTACATTTTTGTTTAGTTTACTATTTTAGCTCTAATTTCCATAGCACCCATTTTCCCCTTTCTGTCTGACCATAGTCATCATGTTTAGGATCTTTATATTGGCCCACACCTCAAGACAAGCAAAAAGAGAGACAAGGGGGAAAGCAAAGGAGGGCGTTTTTTTTTGGTGTAGTATGATTGAAATAGAATAGCCAATGTCAATGGTAAACGAGGATACAGATACATACGCTCTCACCTTAACGAGTTGTACATGCTGGGCATGATTCCATGTAAAGCGAAGGATATATCTGGTATAGCAGAGGAGCTGCAGTCTATGTGGCAGGCACAAAAACCCTCCATCAGGTCTATGCATCAATTCTTGGATAATTCTATTAGAGACCATTTGAACCTGAGCAGCGCTGTTCATTTGGTCTCTCTAACGGAATAATCATAGTAACATAATATGTTAGGCCGAAAAAAGACATATGTACATCCAATTCAGCATATTACACCCCCTCTTCCCCATCCAATGTTGATCCAGAGGAATGCAAAAAAAACCAAAACAATGAGGTAGAAGCCAATTTCCCCCATTTAATGTAAAACATTCCTTCCCGACTCCAAACATGATCCATGATGTTTAGGATGTATAACTTCATTTTGAGTCTCGAGGGGTGTCACAAGAGCACTATTTACAATGTGGGTATCCTTTCTGTTTGTCCTTGTGGTGCTGGTATTATGCATGTATATAAACAAATCAACATTTTACGCTTCTACAATTTCTGAACACTATTTTTCTTTTGCAGGATCTATTGCTAAAAAGCCTGGAGTAAGAATGAAAGACAGAGAAACAGTAGCAATAAGTCACTACCCCAAAGCAGCCATAAGTGGCAGCAAAGCAGCAGTTATAGGGACACCTCCTATGCCTAGCGCAGGACTGCTAACCTCATCAGGTGTGACGGCACCTAAGCAAAATACCTTTGGATTAACCACATCCCAGCACTTTCGAGCCAGCGTGCAACTTCAGAGGCTTAATAGCCAATATCAAGGATCTGCTGACACACAGCATTGGGCTTTGAATAGTCAGGTATCCCTTGCAAGTGGAACTGGAATATTTGACTTGGATCGTGTAGATGAAGATGTCCTCAAATCTTTGGTTTTGGAAATGGGTTTAGACACAGCCAATGAACTTCCAGAACTCTGGTTGGGGCAAAATGAATTTGAATTTGCTCCAGAACAGTTGCTGACGCCAGAGAAATGAAATGAAAACTGATATAAATGGACACAAATACAATATATTCAGTATATGCAATAAATCATAACACAATTTTTATGATCAGATTACACAAAGAAATCAGTAAATTAGAGGCCAGTTTCTTCCACTTATGTGCCCCTCCTTCCTTACAGCAGTATGATTTGGAGGCAATGTTCCTTGTACACAAATTTTATATACGAAGCTACTTAGTTAAAGGGAACCTGTCACTTGTCTAAAGCATCATAAGTTAGTTTATGGTGCTTTAGGCAGGTGTGAGGGAGCTGGGTGCTTTATTTTTTATACTCCCCTGCTTCTTGGTTCCCGTTGCTGAAGTCTGCGTGCCATCCAAAAATCGGACTCTCTTCAGAGTCCTGTGGGCGCACTCTCCCATAGACTTGTATAGCAGAGCAAAGAGTCAGATTTTTGGCTGATGTGCAGACTTCATTCGCGGGCACCTCACAAGCCAGGAAGCGGGTGAATATGAAGAATACATCACCCGGCTCCCTGTCACCTGCCCTAACAGCACCATAAGTTAGTTTATAGTGCTTTAGGCGGATGGTGGGTTTCCTTTAATGACGACATGAGTGTATCATGCTGTACAGGTAGTTGAACTGTATACAGGGATGTACTGTAGCGATAGGGTTACAGCAGTAACAGTCGCACCTCGGTTTTGGTCTCTGAGGGGGGACAAGGGGCGTTTCTGTCAAATAAATGAGATACCGGTATTATAAATGGTACATGGTAGATGAAGGGCCCTGTTACAGATTTTGTAATGGGGGCCCAGAAGTTGACAGCATATGTATATCGTCCGATAATTCAAAAAGAATACATTTATTTGTTAGATGTAAATCATTTCCTGTATAATGTAATTTCATTATTAAATACTTGGAGACTGTGGTGAATGTAAGCACTTTATATGTTGTAGTGGCTGTAAATAATCGCTATCTATGTATTTGGTGATGGTCTGCAATACAGTAACTATTATCATGCTGTGCATGAGTCCCACATGTTGTCACTGCTATTTCTGCAAAATAATCAATCCGACAATTGCTGGTTTTAATGTAATCTTCAAAATAAAATAGTTTATTAACTTTCTAATAGTACTGAGCATAGTCTCTGCCTTCAGGCAATATAAGCAGCAGCGTAATCAGCACACAGAACACCCTTCAAGTAACACCGCAGGCAAACTGATGTTCTGCCTAGTAATAGATGACATGAAGATTTAATGACCACCACAAAGATAAGCCCTGTGGCATGCAACATCTCCTGAGATTATTAAGCAGAACATAATGTACTACTTTTGGTATGAGTGCTCCTTTAAAAGTGCACTTCCAAGTATAAGCCTTGTGTTAACAATATAAATGATTATGAGCAGGACTGTATTACAAGATACTTGGAGGGGTTGTCCCTTTACAGCTATCATTAATAGTTTATTATGTTTGTGTAACCTCACTGTTTCCTCCAAGGCAGTTTGGCAGCAATAACATCAGCACACAGCTGTCTGTGTGCTGATCACATCCACAGCCCAGCACAGAAGAGTTGATGACCTCCTCACTCTCTGGCTTCTCTGTTCTGTACTGCAGGGATTAAGGCACCCACTCCAGTCTGGGGGTAAATTGGAATAAAAACTTGTAAGGCCTCATGTCCACGGGGAAAATCAGGCCCGCTACGGATTCTCCATGGAGAATCCGCAGCGGGTCCCTCCTGCCCCGCGGACATGAGCGCTGAAAAGAAGAATTAACTCACCTCTCGCACGCTCCGGATCTTCCCTTCGTCACGGCTTCATCTTCTCTCCGTTGCGTCTGGATCTTCTTTCTTCGGCCCGGCGGATGTGCACGGCACGTCGGTTGCGTGCTGCGTGCATGCGCCGGCCCGAAGAAAAAAGATCCGGCCGTGACGGAGAGAAGATGAAGCTGCGAAGAAGGGAAGATCCGGAGCGGGTGAGTATATTCTGATTTTGGTCTCCAGCGGATCCAGACGGCTTCCATAGGCTCCAATAGAAGCCTGCGGGAGCCGTGCCCGCGGGAGACCCGCACCTAAATGGAGCATGGTCCGGATTTTTTCATGCTCCATTTTTTAAAAATTCACTTTTATTGACCATCCGCGGGTATTTATCTACCTGCGGTTGGTCAATGCATCCCTATGGGATGCGGATCCGCATGCGGGTGATCCGCTGCGGATCCTAATTCATAATTTGCCCGTGGACATGAGGCCTAAGAGTAAAAAGTGAGGAGAGTGGGAGAGGTGGCACATTCTGCAGAGGGACATCGGTACATGCAGTTTGAGGAGAATCTAACGCTACTCTATGTGTATCTATATTGTATTCCTTGGTTCCTCTGAAGTAACTACGACTTCATAAAATTTTCCATGCAAACAGGTAAACAGCCGTACCAAATTAACTCGGGCGAAGCCGGGTATATCCGCTAGTTATATATATAATGCATCGTAGAAAAGTACAATGCGAAACATTCAAGTAACGTTTCCAAGCTCTTCTATTTTATTGTTGCAATTGCAAGAGGTTATATACTGTGGCTTCCCCCCACAGTCAACAATTTAAAGTCAACAGCACGTCTGATAATTGTCTCTTAGAAAAACATTACAAAGGTTAAATATAACAAAGCTGCATGCTCAGCGTCTGGGACCCTGTTAGTAAAACTACAATACGTGTCTTTTGTACACAGACGTCTTGCCATGAACACGGCATAAATATTATGCACATGACACTACTGCATAAAATATAATTCAATATTTTCACAATATAATTTCATACTTTCAATCTTGCATGTCTCAGATTTCCTAAAGATTGTCACTGGCTGGACGGCAACGAAAGATGACTCTGTAAAGGTGTGGATCGACAAGTTGCAGAGTGTTTTGTTTTTTCTCTCTCTCATTTTTCCTCTTGGGTACGTGGTATTCATATATCCCGAGTCTCTTCTAGCTTAGAGGAATACAGAGGAGGATTCTAACATAGGATGCAATGAGATATAATAATAAGGTGACAGATCAATGTTATACTTCCCAGTTCAGAAGATTTGTACTCCAGTCCACTTCCTTGGAGATGGATATACAGGTTTTTGATGGAGCATATTGTTCTTCCATCTCTAATGTGTTGTTATGTGTAGCAACATGGTTTTTTACAGGATTTCAAATTTTCCAACTCTTTCTATTCAATTCCATATTTTGTCTTGTTACTTATTTTATATGGTTATGTACATTACTACCCAATGGATGATAAAATTGTTTTGGTCATCTGGAAGGGAAAAGGTCTGGAGGATTCTTTCAAATGTTTTGCAGTACTTAAAGGGGTTGTCCCGCGCCGAAACGTTTTTTTTTTTTTTTCAATAGGCCCCCCGTTCGGCGCGAGACAAACCCGATGCATGTGTTAAAAAAAACAAAACGTTTAGTACTTACCCGAATCCCCGCGCTGCGGCGACTTCTTCCTTACCTTAGCAAGATGGCCGCCGGGATCTTCACCCACGATGCACCGCGGGTCTTCTCCCATGGTGCACCGTGGGCTCTGTGCGGTCCATTGCCGATTCCAGCCTCCTGATTGGCTGGAATCGGCACACGTGACGGGGCGGAGCTACGAGGACAAGCTCTCCGGCACGAGCGGCCCCATTCACCAGGGAGAAGACCGGACTGCGCAAGCGCGTCTAATCGGGCGATTAGACGCTGAAATTAGACGGCACCATGGAGACGAGGACGTTAGCAACGGAACAGGTAAGTGAATAACTTCTGTATGGCTCATAATTAATGCACAATGTACATTACAAAGTGCATTAATATGGCCATACAGAAGTGCTGAACCCCACTTTCTTTCGTGGGGCAAACCCCTTTAAGGCCCATTTACACGTAACGATTATTGCTCAAAATTCATTCAAACGTCAGAAAATGAGCAATCATTACATGTAAATGCGGGCGTCGTGCAGTTTTCATTCGAATGATAATTTTAAGGTGAACTTAAAATCCATTGTTAAGACACTGAGAGATAAAGTGTCTCTCAATAGACTGCACGCTGTTATATCCACGGAAGGCGGCAGATATCATTGTAATCTGCCGCCAGCAATAAGGAGAACAATGCAGCTGTGTGCACAGTTGGGCATGTGATTAATCACATGCTGGGCTCTGCAAATAGATCCTAGAGGCCTTTTTACATGCAAATGAAGATGATAAAGTGTTAATGTCCATTAACATTTTATACAAATAGATCACAAAATCTTTTAATATTTCAGTCATTTGCATGATTATCTTTGCATGTAAATGGGGCTTTACTCCTACACAGTAAAAGTTGTAAAAAAGATCATAAAAAATTAGGACAAAAGCAGGCAATGGCATAAGAAAAGCAAAATATTGCTTACCTATTGAGTCCCTCAAGGGTCCAATACATCTGTTCCGGTGCTCATGATGTACCGCTGAGACCAGTGAGTCATGTGTTGTCGATTTGATGTCATTGTTTCATCCCAGGAAATAAAGAATGGTGAGCAGCACTAGAGCAGTGGCGCTAAGACAGGGTTTCCACAAGTAATTAATGCTTTTTTTGTTATTTCACATCATTTTATGCCTTTGCCCTAATTTTTATGATCTCAGGCTTTACTTTATTCGCAGATCGTTGGTATAAAACTCATGAAAGTTAAAATTTTCGCACAAAGCACAGAAACTTAGTGGCTTGAACATTCTAGAATATACTTTGCACAGTCTTTTCTTTACAATTACTCTAGCAGATCGTTGTTGGCTTCCTAGAGCTTGTCACAGTGAAAAGTTGACTCAGAATATAACTTTCTAACACAACTTTTTGTCCTCTAAATAGTAGAGGGTCACTTTTAAACATGGCCCTCCAACAACCCCTCCTGTTTATTCCACTATACCACAAGATTGAACCATTCACATTACACCATAGGCCTCAGGGCAGCTTAACTCCTGCTATACGCAGGCTATTCCAGTTCCAGCTGTAGCCTTCTACAATGTTGAGTCTAACACCCTTAGCTCATGTTGGCTTTCCTCTGGGCTGATGTTTCTCAGTCCCCAACTGACTCCTCAGAACTGATCCCTCTCAGGGCTGACAGCATACTCATCCCACGCCACTTCAGCGACAGCCGGCACAGAGCCCACCAACCTTTCCCTTCCCTAGACTATCACACCCAACTACTTAAAAATGGAAATGATTCTGACAAAAAATGATTCTGGTAGAGCTCCCAAAAATAATAGTGCAATGCATATGATAAACAAATATAATGACACAAAATAGGATCCAATCTACTTAAAGTCACAGAAAAAGCCATATTTACAGATACAAGGATAGGTAGAAACACCAATTCCAACAGCATGCAGAAAGTCAAAATGCTATATTGGGGAGGTAGACCCAATACAAAATACTGAAGAACAGCCACAGATACACTTAGCATTCATGAGGGTGGCTACTTAGTATTATACTTGCACATACTGTAGAAAAGCTTATATAGGGTGCCTGTCACGGGTAATGGTGTATTATGTCTCCACCACAAGTATGGGTGGAGACCTAGTGACGGGCTGTATATGCCCACAAGTTCCTGATTGGCTGCCAGGAGCAGGGTCCTAGCAGCGTGGGGACTAAGGTGTGACTTGGATGGAGCGTTAGGGTTAGTTTCAGTGTTAGGCTTACATTACTTGCTGTTTACAGCTAATAATGTAAGCCTAACACTTAAACTAACCCTCCATCCAAGGTGACCTGTCCCCGGCAGCCTACTATAATGTCGGCCGACAGCTGTTGGGCCGCCTGCTGCAGCGGTGGCAGGGGTAACCACAGCGCACATGCCTGTGCGGCGGGGAGAGGAGCGTGGAGCATACTCACAGCTCTTCCCGCCGCAGGGGGGCCAGTACCGGACACGACAGTACAGCGGGAAGATCAGCAGGGACAGCAGTGACAGTGCTACTGGCTGCAGCGGGCGCAGGGGGAACAGGAGCCCAGTACGGCGGGGAGAGCAGCGGGGACACCAGTGACAGCGGGAACGGGAGGCCAGATTGGCATTGCGGTGTGGAGAGGAGCCGAGATCACATTTACAGCGCTTACCGCCAGCAGCGGCCAACCGGGGGGGATGGAAGCGGAGCTGGCAATCCACCGAGGACAGCAGCGGCCACCTCAGTGACAGCGGTCCCAGCTTCAGCAGCGTCCAGAGGCTGCAAGGGAGCAGTATCCTCCTACCTAATAGGAAGCTAGGGGCATGACAGGGGCGTTCCCTCCAGCTAAGTGCTGTCACACCCCTAGCTTCCAGTGTCGACAAGGTACAGCAGTACCCCTGTCACGTTTACGTGTAGTGTACCGTGCAAGCTTACAGTCTATGAATGACACCCATACTATGAGATCAGGTGGGCTGTATATTCTAAGTGTATCACACAAAGTACTGACAGCCCATGCTTCCCACTATCTCATGTAAGTCAGCCTCATATCAAATCGTTTCCTTAAATAATATTGGCAGATTCTCAGTATATACCTATCCTCATTGCCACAAGGAGCCAATAAAGTCCTATCTATGCAGCTTTTCCTGAGATGGTTTGAGATGCCTTTAAGGCTTAGTTAAAGGGGCTAGTAATTCAGTCTGTTTCGGCATGTTATCCAAGTCCCACACTAGGTGGCCAGGAGACGAAATTAGCAGTTAGTACCTAAATAAACTCCTGTGAATTGGCAAATTCTTCACAAATTTACATTGAGGAACATTTTTCTGAAATTGTTGCACAATTTTTAGACACAGATCAGTGAATCTCTGATCATTTTTTCTTCTAAGAGACTCTGCCTCTTTAACATGCTTTTTATATACACAGTCATGTGACTTAGTAGAAAATTGACCCTCCAGATGTTTTTCATTACATTTCCAGCCTTTTGTTAACTAGGTCACAACTTTTTTGAGATGTGTTGCTGTCATCAATTTATAAATGAGATCATTTTTTAAAAATAAAATGGGAAAATGTCTCAGTTTCACCCTCTGATGTGTGATCTATGTTCTACTGGAAATAAAATATGGTCATATGAGATTTCAAAATCATTGCATTCTTTATTTTTTTACATTTATTTACATTTTACACAGCGTCCCAAAGTTTTTGGAATTGCGGTTGTAGTTCAAGAATTTTAGTTTTGTGAAACCAAATCTAATCTTCATTCAGTACCATTACCACAGTTGTAGGAGGGGGCTGGGAACAATGTAGATGCCACCCTTCAGTTGGAGGAGCTTCAGGAGGCCGTCAGTTCTATGTGTAATGACAAGATCCAATGGCATGACAGCTTACCCATTGAGGTTTACAGGAAATTTGGAGAGGTAATAGTAATTCTATTTAAATCAGAGAAAGACTCCCTTCTACCAGATTCCTATAGCCAAACCTCCCTAAAATAAATAAATCTTGTTATTTGTATAGCGCCAACTTATTCCGCAGCGCTTTCAGGTAATTTATTTATTACCCCCCTCCAAGCTGGGTACTCATTTTACCGACCTCGGAAGGATGGAAGACTGATTCAACCTTGAGACGGCTACCTGAACCATGCAGCGATTGAACTTGCAACCTTCAGGTCGTGAGTGAGAGCTTAGGACTGCATTTCTGCTGCTTTAACACTGCACTGCTATGTGAGAAATTTTTACATAGGGTCCTTGACACAAGGTTCTCCAAAGTAGTGATGTAAGTTATACATGCTGATCACATGGAATTTATGACCATGAAATCCACAATCTTCACGATTCAGGGCTCATACATTAAAGTGTTGTCTGGTTGAAGGAACACATTTACCCTATAGCACCCACTGTGCTAAAATGACAGGAGAAGCAGTAGTTACTCGTCCTCTGCCGCTGTTATCCAGCGCTGCAGCCTCGCCCTAGTTCCGGTGTTTGTTATGGCAGATGATGTCACTGAAATTCACCTGAATGCTGCAGCCAATAAAAGGCTGCAACAGCACTGTTCCAAACTGGCGCTCACATGCTGGCATCATGGCGCCTAAGGTGTTAGTACTGATGCTGGGAGAACGTCTGGTGATGTTGCAGTAGTCAGATGACTTCTGGTGACATCATCTGTCACAAAAACACTGGGACCACAGCAAGGCTTTAGAGCTGGATAGTGGTGTAAAGGATGGGTAAGTACTGCTGCTTTTGTTATTTTAGCACACTAGGTGTTATAGGGGGAATGTTGTCTGGAAACCGGATAACCCCTTTAATTTACAGATCATTGCAGATAATGAAGGCCACAAAGCAGTCTGCTCATTGGATGCTTGCTCAGGTATTCAGTGTCCAATAGCCGCATTTGTGGGAAGTACTAGCTAAAATGGGATTGCAGAAGTTTTCATAAAATGGTCACGGGTTTTATATGGAAGCCTGAGGCCAGATATGAGCCAATGTGCACCAGTGTCAGCACACGAAAGACACACGTGGAGCCCTTTAGGGACCTTTCACAAGGATGGAATTAAACCGCAAAACACACCGCAATACGCTGTAGATTCTGCACCAAAATCCACGGGGCTACCAGCAGATTTTGTTGCGGAATTAAAAACGTCTTTAATCTGCCTGCGGATTTTGGTGCAGGCTTCCACTGCAGCAGCTTAAACTGCGTCTGTGATCCGTCCTGGTGGAGTACTGCAGTGCAGCTGTGGATTTTGTAGCGTTTCTAACTGCAGGATGCGTTATGCAGAACATTTTGTGGAATTTCTTGTCTTTTTCCCCGCAGACTTTAATAGCAGAATTACATCTCCTGTATATTAGAAATCCGCAACAACAATTCTGCAAGACGTCCTTCATTTTGCAGCAGAAAGATTTTTCACAACGGAATTTAACCTCGCAGTTTTGAAGTAAAGATGCGCAAATTTTAACAGATGCAGAATTCCAGCTCAATAGGGATGACATTGTGACGCAGAAATGTCCGAGTGGACTAATTCCGTCCAGTGTGAAAGCACCCCTCAGCATTTTTGGACTGTGCGGTATGCGTCCACATTTACTCCTGATTAGGGATAGGAATATCCGGGGTGTGCTGTGTAAATGAGACACATGAATCTGCGGTCTCATTGCAGCTCTGCGCAAGATCAAAGGAGGAAAAATCGCAGCCTGCTGTATTTTTGCATGGAAGCCATCCGATCTGCGACCCTTCCGCAATCACATTACGGAAAGGTTGCGGATTCCGCGTCATTACTAGGCGATGACACGGGAAAAGCAGTAGTTTAAAAAAAAATCTGTACTGCGGTTCAGCTGAGTTGGAAGAGCAACTGTAGCAAGTATCCCAGTCGGAAGTGAAATATTAGAGGTTGGTCCAGGGATTAGTCTGATTGCCATTTGGGAGTCGGGAAGGAATTTTTCCCCCAAAAGGGCTAATTGGCTCCTGCCTCTTGGGTTTTTTTGCCTTCCTCTGGATCAACAACAGGAGGATAACAGGCTGGACTACATGGACATTGTCTTCATTCGGCCTTACAAACTATATATGTCCGACGGTTCGCCATGTGGACCATCCGCAGTACAGATGAAAACGAAAGCAACCAGGTTCGCGCGGACGCCGGTGTTCCCAGGACCGGATTCTGCATGTGGAAAACGGCTCTGCAGGGTGCAGGAGGCCTTAGAGAGCAATAGGGCTGTATGCGCGCAATACACAGTAAAATAGAACATGCTGCGTTCTTTTTTACGCCCGTATTATATGCAATGAATATACGCAAGTGTGAATCATTCACCACGTATCATGCATGCATAATATGCAATTAAATTAGACTCGCGTGAGCCCAGCCTTAGGTTGTTAGCTTTTACGGACGCCGCTCACTTCCCTTTTCTTACAGTGTTCATTTGTTTTCCTTGTCATTTTCCTTCCTCTGTTGTATAGTTCCGTGGATTATGTTGGAGCCCTGTACAGATTATTACATGACTGTATCTGACATTGCCTCTGACGTCATACAGGCATATACACATATATATCCTAAAAAAAAATATTGCAGGGGCAATTGTTTACAATCACCTCTACAGTCCTCCGAGACCATAGAGCACCGGGCGCATACCAGCCGCTCACGCTGTACTCTCTGCCCAGCAGCGCGCTCTATGGTGACCGGCTTGCGCTTATGACGTCACTTCCTCTTCCTCTTCTTTCCTCTTTACGCCGTCAGCCAAGATGGTGAGTTGGATGGTTTCTGTCTGCTTTGTGTTTACAATCCTTAAGCATCCTCCATGTCTGAGGCCGGTTGCCGCTCGGGACACGTTTGTACGGCGTCGCCGCGGTCGGTGGAGTGAAGCCGCGGTGATATGCCGCGTGTGAATGTTGGTTTCCATGAGTTGTGCTGTGTAGTAATGGCGGGTCTGCTGTGTGCGGCTGGTCGGCACTAGGTGAGGTGTGAGCAGTGTATAATGGTGAGGTGGTTCTAATGGCAGTCTGTCATCTGCAGGTGAACGTCCCCAAGACCCGGAGGACCTACTGCAAGAAGTGCGGGAAGCATCAGCCCCACAAGGTGACGCAGTACAAGAAGGGTAAAGACTCCCTGTACGCTCAAGGTAAGACCAGCGCTCTGATCCTTATTGTATGTCCTGAGTGGCGACATGGGAGCCTGTGGCAATTACAGAATATTACGTGCGCAAAACCCACTGTCGCCGCATGCGCCCGGCCATTGAAGGGGGTGTTTCCCCCGGGTTGGTATTGCAGGTGGTGTTGCCGTTGAATTCAGTGGGAGTTGCAGGCGATGCGCTGTGGTCTGACAGCAGTGATGGTCACCCTGGAAATCAGCTGATCGGCAGCGATCTGAGCGGTTGCTCCCCACGATCTTTTGATGACTTGTTGGTCATCAATAGATAAAGCCCAGGACACCCTTTAAAGTCTGAGTAGGCCGCCCTGAAGCGGATGAAGCAACTCTAATCCCCCTCTAACAAACGGCCATATACTCGCCTTTCCCAACCCCCTGCATGTCCATACCGTTCCTACGTGCCCAGCGTTTGTTTACAGGCTGCAGCCCTATCTGTGTGCAGGACCTCAGCTGCTGCAGCCTGTAAGCATGGCCGCATGGGAGAGACCTAGAGCAGCAGTGGGTGGCCGTTTGTTGAATGGGGAGCATAGCTTTGTCTTGGACAACCCCTTTAAGGCCTTGGTTCTTATGTCCATGTAGAAAGGAGCCATGAACTAGAAATCCTTCCTGACCGATGTAGTTGGCAACAAAACTAGGGTCTCTTTTCCGCCACCGATTCCTCTACAGCGATGTAACATTCTCTTGCCTTCATATGACTCTTCATGATGTCAGATTTGGGGCCCGCTGGTGCTGTTCTTGTACCTCCACAGGTAGTTTTGTGAATTGTAGTTCTGCAGTGAGCGCAGGCGATACTCATTAACACTGCGAAGTAGTAGCAACTTGTGGTTCTCGGGCGCTTGCTGAGAATAGCAGTTGGGGGCATAACTGGTGCTAGTAGGTATATAGATGAGTGAATATACTGCTTGGATACAAGTAGCAGTTAACTGCTTATTGATGGCTTCCTGGCAGAAAAATTTAAAAAAATTTTTTTTTCCAAGCCTCTGTATACATTTATGTCAGAGGTTCCTTTAGTCCTCATGTTCACGAGCCGGTCGGCTTCCACGTGTGGAATCCGAGCCTGACGGCGACTGTCCGTACCTGTCTGGGTCTTTTTTTCTGTAGTGCACATGCGCAGTACAGCGCTTTTGGTTTTTTTCTTGAACGTCTGCTTTCCCGCAGAATCCGCAGCCCGTCCATAGTGTCGCCTGTGGATGGGCCATGGATCAGATGGCTTCCATTAACTTCAATGGAAGTCATCCGCACGGAAACCGCCATAAAATAAAGCATGCTGCGATTTGTTTTCTGCATGCCGAATACGGAAAACAATTCTGCATGTTTTAATTGAGGTGCGGACGCCTATGATTCCCTATGGGCGGCTTGAATTGTGGATCTTCTGCTCAGGTGCCCCACAAATCAAATCCACCCGTAGACATTGGGCCTAAGGCCGCGTTTACAGTAGCAAAGTGGACGCAGATAATCCGCCCGTAACCTGACCCGCAGAGCAGGTTCCAAGTCTGCAGCATTTCTGCTTATCCTGCGGATTTTTAACGTGGATTTCACCTTTTGCATTGCAAAGGGCAAAAACTGCAGTGTTTCTGCATGAAAGTCTGCAGCTTCTTAGCAGCATGTGGACCCACCCTTAGGACCCTCAAATGCGTATTCTGTCAGGTTGTCCCACCAAAACAATGTGCGCATCCATAGAATCCGCAAGGGTGAGGGGGGGGGGGGGTGCAACAGTTTGGCACACATTGTGGACAGAGTTTAAAGGGGCCTTTTCCCTTTGAGCCAAACATGGCTACAATAGGAACGCAACTGATTACAGGGAGACCGGAGTGAAGGAAACAGCCGAACTCCGCTGTTTCCTTAACTACTGGAGAAGTCCTGGAGAGTCGCAGGGAACCCCAAGCGATGCTGTTTCTGCTGTCGTCCTGGCCACCACATTGATGGTGGCGGAGGCCCTGCATCAACCTCTATGGCATATTCAGTGACTGTGCCATAAGTTTGAGATGAGAATACCCCTTTATCACTATTGCTGACTTGGCAGACCCCCTGAGAATAGCTTTTGGTACATAATCAGAATAATCAGGCCTAACAAAACCACTTTCTTCTTTGTGTCCCGTTTTTATGAATTTATATATGAACATTTTTGTTTGCCTTGTCTTCTAGGAAAGAGGCGATACGACCGCAAGCAGAGTGGTTATGGTGGACAGACCAAGCCTATTTTCCGCAAAAAAGTGAGTATTGAAATATTACAGGGGTTTTCCAGGAAATCCTATTGATGACCTATTCTGACAATAGATCATTGATAGTTGATTAGCTGGGGTCTGCTGCTCTGGCACACAGGGTCAGCGCCACAACACACAGGGTATGGAGTGGAAGCAAATGGCTGACCCGGCTGGTGCAGCTCCCATAGCTTTGAATAATAGCTGCGACTGCAATTAAGTGTCGGCCACTAAACACGGGTTGGAGCGATCTGCTTCATTCCATATATGCATTGGGACACTGACTGTGTCACACAATCGGCTGATCAGACGTGGTCTCAAGTGGCAGACCCCCCACTGATCAACTATTGATGTGATAGAGAGAATTTCTTTTCTCTCTCATGGATTTAGAATTTGTCATGGAATTTTTCCACTTCATGTAAACTTACCCTAAAGGCTGATATTACAGGAGCACCAGCGGCTGCTGCTAGTCATCCTTGAGTGCAGTCTCCTACATGTGTTTGACTTTGTGAGAGTTGTGCCTGACACAACTTGGCAATGTAAATGCGGTTCAGACAAACATCCAAGTGACCAGTGTTCCCTGTTCTACATATGATTCCCCCCCATCACCCTCTCTAACTGTATTTTGTTTGGATAGGCTAAGACCACCAAAAAGATCGTGCTACGATTGGAGTGTGTCGATTCCAACTGTCGCTCCAAGAGGATGTTGGCCATAAAGAGATGCAAACACTTTGAGCTTGGTGGAGACAAGAAGAGAAAGGTGTGTAAAATATATATATTTTTTTTCTTTTTTTTTTTTTAAATGTTACTTTTTTTATGAACCTAAACTGAAAGGGAATGTCAGCTTGATCCCGCTGTCATAAAGTGGAGGCATAACGTTGGAGCAGGAGGAGCCGAGGAGACTAAATATAGTTTTATGGGGAAATCGGTCCAATCAGTGATTGACAGCTTCCCCTGTAAGTAGTCATTCACAGATGGCAGTCAATCACTGATGGGACCGCCCATTGGACTGTTCAGATCAGAATGAGCAAAGGCTTAAGTGAATAAAATACAAATTCTACTGACCCTTTCCCATAAAACTATATATATATATATATATATATATATATATATATATATATATATATATATAATATATATATATATATATATATTCATTCTGCTCCTCTCCTCTGACTCTATAATGTTCGTACAGCATGTTCTAGCTGACAGATTCCCTTTAAATGGGATAAATGAACTGTCACCTGAAATCTTACAGTAGGTGCTGTGGACTTGCATAAACTTACGGCAGGTGTGCACAGGTACAGATTCAGCAAAGTTTAACTTGACTGATACAACAAGTTTATCTTAAGCCATTGGGGATGCAGATAAACGGTGGCACAGAAAGTTAGCTTAAGTCAAGTTAAACCTTGCAACCGCTGTATGCTGATGGCCAAACTGTTTAATACTCGATTGTCTATATTTCACGGACACGGCCCTATGCGTTTTGTCTGTTAGTCATTCATACTGGCGGTCAGTCAGACCAGGCAATGATGAAAAGATTTTCCTGGGGACACTCGTTCAAGGAAAGATCCTTTATGGACAAGATTTTTCTGAGTGTTATCTGTCAGCTAAAATCCTCAGATGCTGTTAAATTCCACCAAAATATCGATTGTTTTGGTTGAATAAGCAGTTTATCAGTTTCAGCATCTTTACTCATCTTTGGTCTGCAATTTTGTCTTATTCATGAGGCATGGAGGATCTCCGTTGCTGCAGCCATGTGTAAGCTGTACTCTGCAGCCAGCCGGCATCTGACATGTATTAGGGTCAGAAGGGTATACCACAGGGTATTCTTGCCGTATATTGCTGGCTGCTCTGCTGTCGGAGCCTCTCCTGCAGGTCACTAACTGCAGTACTGGCTTTAGCCAGCAGATGGTGCTGTTGCGTAATCAGAGCCCCCTAGAAAACCCTGAATCCAAAATTGGATTGGGAAGAGTTGAAGTTGGATTGTAGAGGGGTTGTTTTAACTGGACAGACCTTTCTCCTCAGTCTGCAGATGCCTTGCACATTAGCCAATATATTTCATTGTTCCACTCTTTGAAGCAGCTTGATCCTCTTAACAAGATACGTAGTAGCGTATGAGACACCGCTCCATGTTCCCTCATGTGTGAGGCTATTATGTAATTTTTGGTGTTCAACCGTGCTGATAGGTTCCCTTTTAAGCCATAGTTGGTTTTGATAAACTATTAATCCTAGAGAAATACAATTTTCTACTATCTTTAAGGCTTCTTTCACATAAGCGCATATCGGCTGGCGTTTTCATGGCCAGCCGATATGCGCTGTGATCTGATGCAATAGATTCCAATGCATCAGATCACATGGGCGTATTGGTGAGATGTAAAAACGCCAGGCCAATATAGCACCAGGCGGTTTTATGTCTGAGCCAAAACATAGTTTTGAAACTATGTTTTGGCCGAAATACGTCCAGCCGCTGCACGGGCTCCCCTCTTGTTCTGTGCAATGGGAGGGGATGGGGTGGGGCTAAGTGCCATTGATGCTATGGACAAGGGGTTGGTGGAAGTGGAGCTAAGTGTCTGCCTTCTCCCTGCCCCTTGTCCATAGTCATCAATGGGAGGAGGCGGGGCGGACCAGTGCTTGGCTCTGCCCCCTCCCATTGCACAGAACGAAAGGGGAGGAAGACTAGTAAGCCTGCAGTGAGGAGGGAGGGGAAATGGCCTAGTGAGGTCAGCACATTTGCACCAACCTCACCAGGCCATATGAACGGGCACACAAATGTTTGAGTTGTGCGTCTGTTCACCCTATCTTTCACTTACAACGTAGCGTATGTCGGCCGGCTGTAAAAACAGCTGGCCGATATGCGCTCGTGTGAAAGAAGCCTTGGGGTGAAGTTAAATTAAACTTCAGTGTACTTAATGTTTATTTCCTGACTTCTATTGTATTTTTTAAAAGTCACTTCTGGATTTGCAGTCTAATTAATTTTTTTTGTACCTTTTCAGGGACAAGTTATCCAGTTTTAAGCTCTTCCAGTAAACGGTGGATTGAAATTAAAATAAAATTTGTCACAACAAAATTTGGAAAGTTTTGTGATATTTTTTGGGTTGTGAGTTGGCACATCACTTCCAAACTGAACACTTAATCTTAGGGACACACGTTGGGATCGTGAGTATGAGGGTACAAAAAAAGCAACCTTTGTAGACCAACTTAATGCTGTCCTTGGAAGAACCAAAATGCCACAGACCAGCAATAATTGAAGCAGACAGGAAAGACTGCCAGTTCAAAAAACTATCTAAAACATGGCCTTTTATTAGGTAACAATAAGCTCATACTGCCCGTTCCGCATCATAATTCACATCTAGACGTGCAGGTTTTGGGGCGGAATATTCTGCTGTGTCCTGTGGAACAATTTCTTCTTGTGCGAATGATCCCTTAGTGGCAGCAGCTTTTCTGCATTTTAGAATAGTGCCCACCTGTCACTTCCTTCCTTCTTTCATTACCACAGGAGCTGCAAACTTCATGTCATACGGTGTGTGAACTGTAGGAAAGTTCCAATCTCCCTAACTCATTACACATACAATATAATAGTCCTATTTACAAACAATACAGTTAAAAAAAAAAACTCAAGGCAGGCAGCGCTCAATATCTGGTTTTATTTTGGAATCAAAATCACTTGACTTTTAAGGCTCTTACAAAAGCAGAAATTCACAGCCGGGCATTTACTGAACACTTCAGCAATTATCTAAAATCAGGGTATTTGCACACAAATTCCACATGATTTTGTTGGGGATTTCACTTATTACATTGAAATAAAATGTGCTGAGCAATAAACGCTACACATGGAGCATGCTCCAGATCTGAGAGTCTGCAGAGACTGAAGGCCCTCTTACACGGGATGATTATCATTCAGAGTTGTGGCATTTGTGTAGATTTTGCAACCAGTATGTGAAACGGACCTAAAAGGTAATCAGTAGAGTCGAGCTCATAACTTAAAAAAAGAGCTTTGCCACCCATTATGGAAATCCAGGCAGGCAAAGAGGTGACTTGCTACAGGAAAGCCACCTGGAATATTATGGAAGTATAACTTGATTAAACTAATGCAAGCAGCAGTCTTACTAATTGGAGACCTGTCTATATAGCTATGAGTGTGGAGCAATTCCAGTTACACAATTGTGCGACCTGTAAGGCAAAGGCTTCTGCTGCAGGATGTGGTTCTGTGTCCTATGAGGTATTTTCAGAATTATTTCTTCATATTATCAACTCCTCCTTGACATAATACTTAAAAAAATGCCACTGGTTTTTGGTTTTTTTTGCGCTTCAAATTCAGCAAATCTAGTTTTCTGTTCAATCTGAAAATATCTGGACTCATGTGGGCCAAATGATCTCATTGTGACCACCGAGGGAGGGGGTCAGAAACATCTATCAGTTACTGTTTAGAGGACCCTGTCACATGTATAATGACCGTTCATCTTCCCCCACTGTTCATCATTACCTTATGCTCTTCAGCTTATTTAGGTGATCTCACTGCCCTCCCAGCAGGCAGAGATGGTTCAAGGCTGGTCATGTGATGTTGTACTGATGTATTGCAGTGCTAGCACAGTGCAGAGGATGAGAAACTGGGCAGAGTCTTTATTTTTGGAAAAGTATCAGACAAGAGGCTGCAATGTACATAGATGTCTAGAGTGAGGCAGTCAGGAGTACAATAATGGAAAAATGTGCTTTTGCTGGAGTGGCCCTTTAAGAAACGAGTGATCATGAACCCATTTCCAAAACCAGCAAATTCCCCCAATCACTGTGCTCCTTTATGATCTGGTTGGCCCTCGACAGCTTAGTCCACCCTCAACAATACGGTGCCTGAGGGGTTCACTGACAGCTGCAAGAAGAAGGTTGCATTGAAGCTCCCATACTCGTACCGGGTAGGAAGCAACTGTGTTAGGTAACATGTCTTCTTACAAGCTAATCCTTGCCAGAGCATGGCACGGGACAGAGGGAACAGTCGAGCACCACCTATCTCTTGCCGATTAGTCACAGAAACAGCAAGTGATCCTCCAGCAAGGGGCTTCTCCCACAATTCAAAGCTCTGTATCTGAAACAGATTAACAAAAATACAATATTGTAATAAATGGCAAAAACAAAGAGCTATCAATAACAGGAAATGCTCAATCGCCATTTGACCCGAAGGCATGCAGTAAGCCAGATTGCTATATAGGAGCAAAAATGTTCAGGTACAGGTTGATTGAGCAGCCTCTCAACTCAACCCAGGATAGGGGAGGTGTGACTGCCAACAGACCCAGCCTGCACCGTATGAACTGATACCAGGAAGAGCGCCATGGATGTGTGCCACACATACAGGGGTACAAGCTGCACCGACTAAGCAGTGGATTGCCCTGCATTAAGTGTGCCACACAGGCATGTCAGCCTGGGCTCCTCCGGCATCTAGAGCAAACTGCATGCATAAAAAACACACGCTGATAAATGTGGGTGTTAGTATTTTAGGCCCCAAACATGTAAACCAGCGCACCACCGCATGTATGCCAGAACCTACGCTCTCACAATTAACTACATAAAATCATAGGTGAGAAAAATTGCTCAAAAGACATGACTCGCATAGCAATCTGGCTTACTGCATGCCTTCAGGTTAAATGGTGTGTTTTGGGCCTAAAATACTAATAGGCTGACATGCCAGTGTGGCAGTATTAATGCAGGGCAATCCACTGCTTAGTCAGTGGGGGTTGTACCCCTGTATGTGTGGCACACATATCCATGGCGCTTTTCCTGGTATCAGTTCATATGGTGCAGGCTGGGTCTGTTGGCAGTCACCCCTCCTCCATCCTGGATTGAGTTGAGTGGCTGATCAATTAAACTGCACCTGAACATTTTTGCTCCTATATAGCAATCTGGCTTACTGCATGCATTCCGGTCAAATGGTGATTGCGCCTTTTCTGTAGTATATATCTTGGATCTGGCCTCGTTCTGTGAGTTATGCCTTTGAGCATTTTTTTCCCCTCACCTGATTTTTTTTTTTGCAAAAACAAAAGGTGTGCCAAGTTATAACATTATCCCCCTAGCTGCAGGACATGGGATAACTGACAGGTGCTGTCCAACTGTTGGACCCCTGGTCTCTGGCTGGTGGGTCCCAAGTGGTTAGATCCTCACTGATCATAAAGTTATCCCCTCTCCTCCCTCCCCCCTCATTTTAGTTGGAGCTGTTCTTGTAATTTCGGGCACAGATTCTCTTACTTTCAATGAGAGCTACATCTGCAATTATGAGCGTCTGTCACTACACAGCGGTCAAAACAACGCTGCCACTCCAATGCTGCTGTATACCAGCTGGTGATGCCAGGATAACTCCCTTTAAAGGAAGTCTATGCACCCCACCTGCAGTACCGGTCCAGCGGCAGGCACAGTGCAGTCTGTTACCGCTGACCTCTGTGCTGAGGGGAGAGGTCAGCAGTCACAGACTCTGCGGTGGGGTGAGTAATGTCTGTAGGGATGCTGCCAAGCCAGAGACCAATTATGTGTGTGTACTATTACTGCTGGGGCCACTATCCTGCCTGTGCGAATGAGCCCTAAATGCACTTCAGTTGTGCAAATACGTTGCGCATTTTTTAGCCTGTGTTTTCTGTCCGAAAAATTGGAAGCATTTCCCATTGATTTCAATGGGAAACTTTGCATTGTGTTCACATGTACATCGCGCGCCCTGCAGGCGCTATACGATGTATTTAGGGTCCCACTGAAATTAATGGGCGAGGCATTCCAAGGAACATGCAGCATTGCTGTGGGAGAAAACATCGCTACTGTGTAGGACTCTACTCGGAAGAAAGGAGTTCATATTCACGTGCGTCTTGCAACACATGTCCTATCGCTTCATGTTCCTCGGACCGCATCACCCATTGTTTTCAATGGTACAGTAAAGCGCATCGCACAGCATGAAGGCTTTCCATTCAAAACATTTGCTACTAAACAGAAGGGATGGGAGGTGTTTTTGCTATTAAAAAGTATGCTGGCGAGCGCGAACTCTGGCCTGCGTGTAGGTAGTATCGGGCTGATATTTTTTAAACCTAGCAGCATCACTAGGGGAAGAAAAAAACCACTTGTGTAACTCCATTCAAAAGAGTGGAGTTCTAATTCACGCGTGTGAATATAGCCTAAGGCCGCCTGCAGACGAGCGGGTCGGATGCGGCGGCGAGAATTCTCGCCGCGGGACCCGACCCGAGAGCCTGCAGAGACGAGCGCGTACTCACCCACGCCTGGCGGCCCTGGCTCTTTCATGTGCCGGCTGTGGCGCATGCGCAGACCGGAGCCGGCAGCTGGGTCAGTGCGTGCCCTGCACAAAAATAGGACATGCCGCGGTTTGTTTACCGCGTGAGATTTCGCGCGGCCGTCTGCATAGGAGTGCGTATTGTAATGCACTCCTATGCAAACTTTCAGTGGCGGAAATCCCGCGGGAAATCCCGCCGCAGGATTTCCGCCCGTGTGCAGGCGGCCTAACAGATCGCGCTCCATCCAGCTATGCCTGCACCTTGTTCTCTCTAGAACAGCTACAACTGTTCTCATATTATGGCTTATTAAGTGTATTATATATAATACATCTTTAACCCCTTAGGCTGGGTTCACACGGGGCAGATTTGCTGCGGAAATTCCGTGCGGAATTTCGCCGCGGCAAATCTGCATGCGGCCGCTAAACCCGGGATTAGCCAGCCATATGGACGAGATTTCTCAGAAGCCGCTGCGGCGTGGATTTGCCAACCGCAGCATGTCCAATTTTTTTATTTTTTTTCCCCCCGCTGCAGCCGCGCTCTTCTCTATGGGAGTGCTGGCCGCAGCGGAAGAGCTAGCGGCTGGGCCGCTTCAAAACAGCCGTGGGTTTTGCAGCGGTGTTTCTTCCGGCGGAAATCTCACGGTTTTTCGCTGCGGCCAAACAGCGAGATTTTCACCGAGAATCCGCCCTGTGAGAACCCAGCCTTAGTGATGAAGCCTGTTTGCATCTTAATGACAAACTAATTTTTCACATTTTTTTCCCCCGATCTGGGAGCTATAAGTTCTTAATTTTTCCATCGACAGCCGTATGAGGGCTTGTTTTTTTGCAGGACAAGTTGTATTTGCAAATAGCATGACTTTTTTTTTTTTTTAACTCACCTGCTGTGATAGTAAAAAAAAGTAATTGTGAAACCAATGCTTTACAACGGTTTCCTACCCCTCTGCGATGTTTTCACTGATGTGATGTTGAGAGGATAAATTAACAAAAAAATCACGGCTTGCGCCATCTTTCTGTGATTTTATTTTTTAATCCCCCATGTATTCCTATGGAGGCTTCCTTTTATCGCATAGCAACGCTAGAAACACGCGCTGCAATGTGATGCGATTTTAACATTACAAAGTCCCATTGCCTTTTGCGATACAAACCGCACAATTTTCTCATGGGCGGCAGCAAGGCGATGCGAGATTGTCCAAAAAAATCATCGCTGACTCTCACAAATCGCAGTGAATAAAGATGCGGTTTTGCGCTATATAAGTCTTCATTTATCGAACCTTTGGGAACATATAACATTTTGATTACTTCTGCAATTCTTCCATGTTTTTTTTTATTTTTAACTGCTGTCACCGTGCAGAAAAAAGAATGTTAAATTAATTCTATAGGCCAGTATAATTACACCAATACTGATATATAGGTGATTATGTATATAG
Source organism: Eleutherodactylus coqui (assembly GCF_035609145.1). Classification (NCBI taxonomy): domain Eukaryota; kingdom Metazoa; phylum Chordata; class Amphibia; order Anura; family Eleutherodactylidae; genus Eleutherodactylus; species Eleutherodactylus coqui. The sequence goes on along the minus strand of NC_089846.1, from coordinate 43,812,378 downwards.
GTGTTTTTCACTAAAAGAAAATTATATAACTATATATATATATATATAACATTTTTTTTAAAATCAAAGACTAACTTTTCTTTTTTTTTTTTGTCAACAGTGCTCTTAGTGGGGGGGGGGGGGGTTTGGCGGGATGAGATGGTACCATTTAAAAAGTACATTTGTTGATCTATGCAACGTTTTGATCACTTTCTGTTCCATTTTTTATAAGGCAAGAGGCAAAATTAGCTATTTTTGCCATGTTGTTTGAATGTTTCTCCATGACGTGCACTGTGCGGGTTATATGTTCTAACTCTTTTCTCTGGGTCATTACGAAAGCAGTGATACCACATATGTGTGATGATATAAAGGGGAATGGTGGAGTTGTAACACTTTTTTTTAATACTCTAACTTGTTATTTTTGTCCCACTGGGGGACTTAAATTATCTGCATCTTTTATCATTCTTCTAATACACTACAATATAAGTATAGTGGTTCATTAGAAAGGTTGATCCTCATAGGCCACTGTAGCTGACACACCTGAAAGTCTGGGTGTCAAAGCAACCTCTTGAGACTCCACGATCGCATCACGGGGTCCAATGTATGGCTCACGTGGGTACGATGTATGGCAGACAGAGCCCCCTGCCTCTGTCAGCCTTTTAGATGGTGTGGTCGCACAGATCGCAGCATGTAGAGTGGGGATTGGAGGTTTCTTTGGTCCCCACTGTTTAACAGCTGAGCATCCGCTCTTCCTGGCACAGGAGATCAGTGCCATGCTTCTCATGCAGTTACCGTCAAAAGACGGCGATGCAGAATAAAGCCCCTTAAGAGTCGCCGTCAACAGACGTATGGGTGGTTGTTAAAGGGGTTAATATCCTGTGCCCCACCAACCTTCATGTGTTTTACTGCTGTTCCCTGAAGAAGAGAAGCCCTTCTATTCTGCAGGGAACTACTACTACTATATATTACAACTTGAGATGAGCGAACCTACTCGTTTCGAGTAATTACTCGATCGAGCGCCGCGATTTTCGAGTACTTCCATACTCGGGTGAAAAGATTCGGGGGGCGGCGTGGCGAGGAACAGGGGGGAGCCCTCTCTCTCTCTCCCCCCCCCCCCCCCCCCCACTCCCAGCTGCAACCCCCCACTCACCCACGGCGCCCCCCGAATCTTTTCGCCCAAGTACGGAAGTACTCGAAAATCGCGGCGCTCAGGCGAAAAAGGGGCGTGACCAAGTACGCTCTCATATGTCTAATTACAACCCTATGCACTGAGCTTGTGGGACACAACACTATTAACCCCTTAAGAATGCAGCCTTTTTTTTTCTTCCCATTTTCGTTTCTTTTCTCCCCCCTTTTAAAAAAAATCGTAACTCCTTTTATTTATCCATCGACGTTGCTGCATGAGGGTTGTTTTTTGCCGGACAAGTTGTATTTTTCAATGGTACTATTTAGTATACCACATAATGTACTGAAAAACTTCTAAGTGGAGTAAAATGAAAAGAAAAAAAACCCACATTTCTGCCACCTTTTAGTGCGTCTTGTTTCTACGGCGCACAAACTGCAACAAAAATGACATGATAACTTTATTCTATGGGTCAGTATGATTACTACGATACCAAATATAGTTTTTTTTTTTTTTTTTGCTGTACTATTGTTATTTTTTTTTTCAAAGACATTTAATTTTTTTAAATTATTTTCTGCCGCCACCTTCTGGGCGTTATAACTTTTAGCGTCGACATAGTTGTCCTGATTTTTTGATAGACGCCCTGTAGTTTACGTTGGTACCATTTCAGAATACATATGACTTTTTGGTCGCTTTTTATTGCATTTTTTTCTGGGAAACAAGGTGACTGAAAGTGCATTTCTGGCGTTCTTTATTCACCCTGCACGGTGAACGTCGTCCAAAAATAAATAATGTGCTATTTTGATAGACTTTAACGGACGCGGTGATACCAAATATGTATTTTTGTTTTATGATTTAGATTTTTTTTATTATAGATATGGCAAAGGGGGGTGATTTAAACTTTCTATACACACACACACACACACACACACACACACACACACACACAGTAAAACTTTATTGATCTTATTTTTACTTTTTTTAGCAGTGATTTGCTCACTCCTGCAGTGTGACAGTTGCATTTAAAGGGTTAATAGCGCCGAACAACCGTTTGGCTGATTGCAGCTATTGCCGAGGGGTGTCAGCTGTAATAAACAGCTGACGCTTGTGCTGTATGAAGAGGTTGCCCTGCGATCTCTCTTCATACATACCCCGATGCTGCAGGATGTAAATGTATGTCCTGAAGCGTTAAGGGGTTAAAAATAAATTATATATAATGGACACTTATTAATAAACTAACATGGAAACCGTTGTTTCTATAGAGAACAGGTGCAGACAAATCTGGATGGAGCGCCCTCTACGTTTACACAGTGAAGCGAAGACTGATTTCTCAGCCCCGTCTTTACCTAGCTGCATAGCAAAAGAGAGGCTAAGAAAAATGTACAAAATAGGCCGATAAAACCTGTAAAAATGCTTAGAATATCCTATTCCGTACATTAAAAAAATGCCGGTACTCTAACCTCAGATCTTGTTCCTTGGCTGCTTTTTAGTTCAGTTCTATTAGGACAGAACAGAGATCTGTGAATATAGCTCACCTATTGTGCCTAGTCTGGAACACGCCTCCTGTCATCATTGGTTCAGGGTGACACCCCCCCTGCTTCTTGAACCAATGATGAGGCAGGAGGTGTGTCCCAGGAGAGAGAGCAGCCAGCAGCACACCGTAGATATCCACACAGTGGTGGAGAAATGTAAGTTAGGTGCCAGCAACAAAATGACCGTTGACCCACAGATCTTCAATAGCAAATCCTGCAGAAAAAGGAGGTGCAGCACTCGAACTCATATCCACTTTGTGCCTTAGCCTGGTGAGGATGTAAAACGGCGAAGTGCTGGGGTAGGATTGCAGTATACAGCGCGATGCACTATGGAAGTAACCTAAAGAGTATTCTCAGGAACACGTGTGGCACTGGCTGACGCTGCATGATTGGAAATCAGTATAATGACCAGAGCAGATGCACCCGACGGGGAATTCATTGGCCAATAAGGAGGTAAGACACAACAGTGTTGGTTCTTATGCTTTCTGTGATTGGTCTGTGTTGTTTGCACTATGTGGATATAGGCGAGTGTTTTCAGATGTTATGCTTGACAAAGACCGTTCAGGTCGAAACGTCACATATCTGTCTCATACTATGGAGTGACAATCTTTTTTGGACTTTTGTAAACTGCTTGAAGTGGATATGAGTTCCTGACTGCTGCACCTCCTTTTTCTGCAGGAGGCGTGTCCCAGACTACTTTAGATTACCGTATATACCGGCGTATAAGACGACTTTTGAACCCCGAAAAATCTGCTCTGCAGTCGGGGGTCGTCTTATACGCCGGTAATAAAAAAAAAAAAAGTGTAAAAAAAAAAAATCATTACTCACCTCCCCCGGCGTTCTGTCGCGCTCCGGCAGGATGTCGCTCGCTCCTCGTCCCCGGCGCAGCGTTGCTTTCTGAATGCGGGGCTTGAAATCCCCGCTTCCAGAAAGCTAACACACACGCCGGCAGCCATGACAGCATTGAATGGCTGTGATTGGCTGAAGGCGCACGTGTGTTAGCAATCACACCCATTCAATGATGTCATTGAATAGTGTGATTGGCTGAAGCCACGTGTGTTTTAGCCAATCACAGCCATTCAATGATGTCATTGAATAGTGTGATTGGCTGAAGCCACGTGTGTTTTAGCCAATCACAGCCATTCAATGATGTCATTGAATAGTGTGATTGGCTGAAGCCACGTGTGTTTTAGCCAATCACAGCCATTCAATGATGTCATTGAATAGTGTGATTGGCTGAAGCCACGTGCGCCTTCAGCCAATCACAGCCATTCAATGCTGTCATGGCTGCCGGCGTGTGTATTAGCTTTCTGGAAGCGGGGATTTCAAGCCCCGCATTCAGAAAGCAACGCTGCGCCGGGGACGAGGAGCGAGCGACATCCTGCCGGAGCGCGACAGAACGCCGGGGGAGGTGAGTAATGATTTTTTTTTTCTCCTCTGTATACCGGCGTATAAGGTGAAAGTTGGGGGGTCGTCTTATACGCCCCGTCGCCTTATACGCCGGTATATACGGTAGGCACTGTAGCTAAACTCTAGTCACAGATCACAGCTTTGTCCTAATAGAGATGAGCTTCAAAATAGCCAAAGAGCAAGAACTAAAGGATAATAAGTAGTAGGTAATCATCTCATGTAGGTACTGACTTATCAATTGTGATCACCTGAGTCCAGAGTCACTTAAAATGTTTACTGACATGTATTTCTATTGACATGTTTTGTGGAACAATGAGCAAAGCCCATGCTTGCACGTTCTGCCTCATATTACCTTGAGCAGTCTGTATCCCTGAACACCAAGAGGGTCTTGGTTGATGGCAATGACCTCTTGGTCTTGCAAAAGTGCTTTGGATCTTGGATTGATGTCTCGTAAATCGTTAGACATTAGCAGTGGAGCTGCCATGATGGACCAAAGGGCCATTTGTGTGACCTCTTGATCCCAACTCAGGCCAAAGTTACCGATGACAAGCTGGTAAATCAGGAAAATAGGAATGGTTAGGAAGAAATACACAAGTATAAGAGGGGTAGAAGTCAGGTTGTAATGAGTTATACAAAATGATTTTCAAAACTTTATAGGGACATTGGCTTTTTTTTAATACTACTTTGTTGCGGTGACCATTTTGGTAAAACAGAAAGAGCACCATGTTGGTTGTTCTGAAGTATTATCTTAGGAGCCAATTAAGTGATTTTAGATAAAAAAAAGGATTCTGGGAGATGTGAAGATGGCATTATTTAAAAAGCCGGATGTATGACACGTTACTGACCATATCTGGATCGTTCCATCCTCCTGGCCCAGCGGCCGCAACCAGTTCACCTTGTAAAGAGGCCGTGAAATCTATCACATACTTTAGACTTGTCCACGAGTCCTCAATATCATCAAAGTTTCTCCATGAGTTACAATACTCGGCCACTTCAGTGTAATTAATCTAAGGGGGTAAATGTATGAGAAGACATCACTAATGACTTGAGAGCTGCCATTTCCTTCCTCCCACAGGAATGCCGTACTATAATGCCTCCAACAATATAAGTATTAGACTTGTCCCTACAACGCCCCTGGGGAGGTTTATAATGAAAGTCAGGGGTGTAGCCGTTTTACTGGTCTTTCATGAGGTGCTGAGTTAAGAAAAACATGGCTGCCATCCAAACCGCCCAAGAAACCATCCTAGAATGTAACTGGGATGGGCTGAGTGCATTTCTAGTCCAGAGGGGGGAAGAGACAGAATGATTAGCTTTCAAAAAATCGTTCAAACGAGTGAAAGTGAACGTAATCTTTCGGTCTAAACGCGATCCAACGACAAGAATCGTTCACTTCTCACTCGTCCATTTTATTAAGACATAAAAATCATCGTTGGCTCGTTCACTCCTCGTTCCATTTGACTAGCGCTCGTTTGGTCTTTCACATTCACTAATGTGAAAGACCGAACGATTCTCATTGAATGAGTCAACGAGGAATCTGCCTGTCTAAACAGCTGCACAAGAGCGGATGAGCTGGCGATGAGGGCACTTGCTCATGCAAATGAGAATTAGCTCCTTTAAAATAAGCCCAACACCGAATTCTTAACCCTTTCCAATCCAGTGTCGGGCCTGCCCCGACATCATAATTTCCCTCCACAGCTTCGATGTCGGGGCAGGCCCGACACTGCAGTGCAGGAGTGCATCTGCACCCGATCGTCAGACACATCAGGTGCAGATACACTCCTGCACTGGTCCTCATCGAGGACCCCCGAGGAGAAGGCAGAAAGGGTTTTTAACCCTTTCTGCCTTCTCCTTTACACATTACATAGCGATAATTTAGCGCTATGTAATGCACGGAGATTCCGGCCGGCGATCATGTGACCGCCGGTGTCACCTGACCCTCAGCTGTCACATGAACGCCGAGCCTGCACCGTGGGGTGGCCTGCTTACCTGTCCGGCGTCTTCCGCATTCTCCCTTCTGTCTCCCGGCTCGGCGATCATGTGACCACTGGGTGCCACCTGACCCCAGTGGTCACATGATCGCCGAGGCAGAAGGGAGAATGCTGAAGACACCGGACAGGTAAGCAGGCCCTCCCACGGTGCAGTGAGCACCTGCACCCTCCTGAACTCTGTCAGTTCAGGAGGGTGCAGGGAAATGTATTTTTTCTTATACATTCTCACCAGCTCCGATTTATTTGGAGCTGGGGAGAATGAATGAGAAAAAATAATTGGATTGGAAAGGGTTAATTCCCATCAAACAAAGACAAGCCTGATGGGAACGTACAGTTTGACATTGGGCTCCGCCACCTTTAGTCTGTAAATGCATTGGATCCGTCAGAGTTACATTCTAGGATGCGTTTCTCAGACGGCCACCATGTATTCTCAACTCCATTAGGGGGCGCTCACTGGTTTGACAAGGCAGCAATGAGATACCACTGCAATGATTGCACCCCCTACCTTTACCTTCACTCTTTTTGGGACTGGTGAACAGACACAATGGAAGAGGTACAATGTATCAGTTGTGCCATGGTACAGCACTGCCACTATCTCAGACACGATATAAATATGGGTTTTGGAGCAGTTTCGATTTAATACAAGTTGTGGACACACGACATGAATCATTTCTAAGCAACGGTTATAGGGCATTTTTCTTATTAAGAGCTCTATTTTGTTTCCTTACCTTTGTTAACCGACGAGCATAAAGAGGCCACTCACAAGAATACAATATATTTCTACCTGTGCGGTTCAATGCTATAGACATACGGCGGTAACCTGCGAAATGCAAACATGCACAAGTTGGTCTAATCCTACAGCAGAGGTTTAATAGAGCCATCACTATTCATTACACTTAGATGCAGCGGCCCCCTCATCAGGCAGGATGGGGGACCACCTATAGTTGTAGGATCTGCACTTAGCAGACATTGGATATCGGTGTATGTAGGAACATGGTCATGTGACTGTGGCAGCCAACTGCTACGGTCTGAGGCAGCGGAATGTTAAAGAACTCTAACCCACTTTTGGTCCTGACAGTGTCAACGGTTGTTATAAATGTGTACTCCCAAATTCTTCTGGGATGTTGGGATTTGAAATTGCCTTTTAATATAGTAACTTTAATATGTTCTGTGTTGCGTCCGTGATGCCTCTTATGATCTATTCCATCTAAGCCTGAGGAAGAACCCTGCGTAGGTTGGAAAGCTCGCTGTAACATCATGTATTTTTGTTAGCCATTAAAAGGTATCACATCTACAAGATTACTTGGTTTCTCTTACTGAGAACAATCACATTTTACCCCACTGGCTAACACTATACCAAACCTTTTTCGTTGTACATGGATAATACACATCTGTCTGACGGGGGTCTTAGTGACAAAGAAAACAAATAATTATTGTTAAATGCTATCAATACAGCGGTGAACTCCTCTAAATACCTGATGTTTCATGTCAGCACGCTCTGTTCCATGTGCCATGGTTTCCATCAAATGAAAAGCATGAGGCACTGGATCCGTCAAAAGGAGCCACCGGTGGGGAGCGATGAACCGTACTGACTTATCATATATGGTCCTTTAGCTTCTGCTGTGGTGTGCCGTGTTGGCAGGAAAAAAAGCGACGCATGCAGCACTATTCTCACTGTCCAAAACAATGTAATTTACAGAGACCTCTGTTTTATGGTGCTTTTAGACTGAATGATCATTAACTTTTGCTCATTTGAACAATCATCGTTTGGTCTAAACACGAGCCGCCGAACGAAAATGGTTCGCTTTTTGCTCGTGATTCATTTTATGCAGGCATACAAATCATCGTCGGTTCGGTCCTTCTCATTTACATATACTTGTGAAAGACTGAGCGATTCTGAACGATTTCTCAGTTGTACGAGCCAACGATGTATCTGCCTGTCTAAACAGAGTGGATGAGCCAACGCTGATGTCATTCATTCAAACGATAATCGGCTCCTCTAAAAGTGCCCTTACACAGAATGATGCATTATTTTCGGGCTCTTACCATCTTCCAGCAGCTCCAGAGTTCCATAATTACAGCCATCAAACTTGAGCAGATCTATGCCCCAGTCAGCAAACGTCTGTGCATCCAACTCATAGAAGCCCTGGCTTCCCGGATATCCCGCACACGTCGCCTTACCGACATCCTGATATATGCCAAGCAGTAATCCGCGAGCATGGACCTAGGTATATAATGACAAACAACGGAGAATCTTTCCTATGAACACCTTGTCAACTTTGTCTCTTGCCATATACATGTATTTATGCTTTATGAGAGGCTGTTTAACCCCTTAAGAACTCATCACGGTTTTTTTTTTACCTTTTCTCATTGTCGAGAAACTAGCAAGGTTTCCCAACAATGGGAAAACCAAGTGAGAGCAAAGGCCAGCACTTCTCCAGCAGAGCCGTAACATTTATTGAGGGTTTAAGACATACAAACAGTAATATCAACCGATAACATCATGGCTTCCTACACATTTCTGACCACATAAGTCCTTACTCATGAAAATGGACCAGTATAGTCAGGACTGTGTCATAACATGTCGTCAACTGTTGAGGTTACTGTTTGTATGTCTTAAGCCATCAATAAAGATAAAGGGATTTTCCAAGCGAAATACTATTGATAACCTGTCTTCAGGATAGCTCATCAATAGTTGATCGGCCGAGGTCCGCTGATCAGCTGAGTGGGTGCTTGCTGTCAGCGTCCCTACACTCAGTGGTCAGACCAGAAGCCGCTGCTCTGACTCGTGTAGTGGCCGGCGTAGCTCTCATTGAAATCAATGGGTGTCAGAGGGTGCCTGATCAGCTGATCAGCGAGGGTCCTGAGCAAAGGACCCACGGCTGATCAACTACCCTGGAAGCATAGTATTTTGCGTTGAAAGGCCTTTTCAGCCTTCACTAGATTTGGAAGTGCTGGCTTTTGCTGTTGCTTGGATTTCTGGATGGGCTGGGGGTGCAGAGCTGTGGACCGTGCAACTAAAGACTGCAGAGCTGATCTGTTTGTTTCTCTGGCATCTGAAAAGCCATAGCTTTATTTATTTTTGCCGATATGGGCGTATGAAGGCTTGTTTTTTACATGTGCTGTCTGATGCGAGTTGTGCCAAAAATTCTCAGACGCAACTCGCATACAGCAGTCTGACTTCAGGCTTAGTTTTACGGAGTGTATTGTCACGATTGCAGCAGCACAATTATGTTGGGTTTTTATTGCTTGTTTTTTCATGTTAAAGCAACATTTTAACAGGAAAATAGTGATTTTTAAAAAAAAAAACATTTTAAAATTTTTTTAAAAAAATCTTTTTTTTACACTTTTTTCCCTCATTAGGGACTTGATCATGCGATTGTCTGATCACTTGTATGTTGACACACAGGGTTTTCCTTTCTGTCACGGTGACAAACACTTGTATGGTACACTGCAATACACAGCGTGTGAGGGGCACGTGAGGTTTCCCATTGAAAACAATGGGAAACACTTGCCGATCCCCCGTCACGATGCGAGGTGTTAACACAAAATGCCTCGATCCGCAGTGATATTGCACATTGGTAAGCACGATATCGCACTCGCTTTTGTGAAATTAGCATTAAAAAAACTAAGTGCAAACAAAAAAGACAGAATAGGGAAAGATTCTTCACCATCCGGACAGTTCATTTTGATATTGCAGCTCTCCAACAAGGTGATCATCAGAGGTGCAGCTATAGTAACTTTAGTGATTAGCTGTTACCAATGGGAGGAGCCGTGGCCATAATCCTCATGGGCAGATGGCAGCGCCACTCTGTCTAGTAGAAGTGGGTCCCAAGTGGGCAGCATCCAGTTGGACCAACCAGTAAATAGTCCGGACCTGTTAGAAGTATCAGTATAACAGCTTCTGGTAACCCCCTTATTACGCTATAACATAAACATAACTCACATAGTCAGCCAACTTCTTGATGCCTCCCGGAAACCTTGTGGGATCTGCTTGCAGTCTGTTGTTCTCATCGCGTTGTGTAGCCAGCCAGCAGTCATCGATGCACAGATATCTGTATCCTGCTTTTAACCATCCATTCGATACCATCATATCGGCCATCTGCATGAAGAGCTGTTCACTGGAAAACATGACATTATTACAGCCATTGAAGTACTATTCACACTGCTGCCAGGGCCAGTGCCCAGGGCGGTTCTCTTATGGGGGGCGGCGCCAGAGCAGTCAATTCAAAGAATTGTTTCCCCCTTTTTTAATCTTCCTGCTGGACTTCCTAGCAAAACTACTGGCGGAGTAGGGATTGGGGGTGGGGGGACGTTCGGGGAAGTGCTCACTGACAAGCACCCCATCCTAGTACCTTAATGCTTTGATCATTGCTTCTATGACCAGCACAGTCATGGGGGACACACTGATGGCAGTGTGCGCACCCAGATTCCTCCTCTGGCCTCTTCTTCTCCTTGGTTTCTCTGATACTCAGAGGGGAGCGGGAGTAGAGGTGATGGGAGGGGGAATCTGGGTGCACACACTGCCATCCATACAGTGGCGCTATGCTGGTCACACAAGCGGCAATTACACCCGGAATGTACCAGGATGGTGTTCTTGTCAATGCAGCTGTGTGCCCCATGCCCAAACACACCTACAGTTCTACTACAAAAGTTTGGTGGGAAGGGGGTTAAAAAAAAATTTGCTGAAAGGGGAGGGGCTAAGTGACACAGAGAGGTGGGCAGGAACATAGAGGCTCCACAGTTACTTGGAGAGAGGGTAGGAGCATAGAAGGACCACTACTGCCAAGGGTGGGGGACACAGAGACCCCCATTAGGCTCTGTTCACACCTGGGTTAGGGCTTTCCATCACCCTGTTCCGTTTATGGACAGAGAAATGGAAATAAAAAGGAAACAAACAATTCCATTTTTCCCCCATTGATTTTAGGGGGTTTAAAAAAAATACACAAAAAGATTTCTATTTGCTTGCGTTACGTTATGTTTTTTTTTTACTTGAAGTAGCTCCGCTGTATTTAGTGACGCTACCCAGCCCCAGGATGGCGGGATTATTTAATCATGCTATGGCCGTGTTAGCAGCACAGTGTGATCGTGTTATCAAGATCCGACCTTTAACCGGGGCGTATTCAGGTTTATAGCTCAGCACAGCGTGAGTGTAGATAAGGCCCTGATTGCTGCAATAACGGGATTGCGGTTGGTGAGGGATGTACTTACATGGGTCCCACCGGAATAGTTCTGTAGAGCGTGGACGACCGAGGACAAGCAGCGTGTAGGATCATTTCTAACACACCGGGAATCAGAGGCTGATGTATCTCACTAATACCCCTGTTTCCCTGAAAATAAGATCCCGTCTTATATTAACTTTCGCCCCAACAGAGGCACTAAGTCTTATTTTCAGAGGATGTCTTATTATACATTACCTAGCAGCTACGGTCCGGGCCCTCCTGCTGCTCTCAGGAGCTCCAGCTCGCTTACTTCGATCCTCGGCCACCAGCAGAAGATCGCTTCCTGGTTACATGATCAATGCAGCACTCGATGAACCAATAAATGTCTGTGATTGGTTCAGTCAGCGCTACATTGATTGGCTGAGCAGAGCTTGAGAACCAATCACAGCCATTGTGTGGTGGAGGCGGGATTTATGAATTAGCTGAGCCATAGCACCAATTGGCTGATTCATAAATCCCGCCTTCTATAGCGGAAAACCCACTTTCATGTATTAAAAGCCACCCCTGTGGCGGGTTTGGGTGTTGATAACCACGCTGCGATCCTCGTCAAAATTTGCACTGATAGTCCAAATTTTTACGCAAATTTTCTGCGGCAGAAAACCGGCCCCATGTTCACTATATGTGAGCTACTCTAAAGGTGTGTTCACATGACGGATCCTGCTGCGCAATTTTACACACGGAATCCCACCTGTAAAACCGCGGGAGAAATCCTCAGCTATTCTGCCGATCCTCTGGCGTGGCTTAAACCCGTGCCGGAGGATCGCAACTGTACTGAAGCGATAGGAAGCGTTTGTGACACATCGCGGGAGCCTCACACGGGGGCGATATCGCGCTCAGCCATGAGAAGCTAGCCTAAGGGCGGATTCACACGACCGTGCGCCATACAAAATTAAAAGAACGCACTGATTGCTATGGGCTCGTTCACAAGATCGCGCAAAACAAATGGAACAGATAGAGTTAAATACTCTAATTGGCCATTTAAATGTCTGGGAGCCTAACAGTACAGTCAGAGTGCGCCTTCAGTGGGGAAGGAGGGGGAGAGTTGGGGGTCACCGGATCACATGTCCAGTCCTGCAGCGCTGTATAGAGCGCCCCATGTGGTCAGCACCGCTTCCTCCTCCGCCTCACCTGATGCAGCCGCTCGGGTTCTTCCCGCAGTCCGTCTCACACATGAACCTCTCCCAGTGTAACCAGCCCATCGGCGGGGTCCGCGCCAGCCCGTTGTCCAGGCCGGCGCCCCCCGGCAGACATAGCAGAGCGCCCGCCGCCAGCGTCCACCACACACACCGCATCCCTATCTCACAGTGCCGGGGAACAACCAATCAGCACTCGTCTTCCGGGACAAGCCCCTCCCCGGGGACGGACTCCATGGTAACCAGACGGGACAATGTTTACAGTCCGCTCTGGCGCTGAAGTGGCCACTTCTGGTCCAAGATGTCCCCAAGACTAGTGTATCCGTCCTGAACAGCAGATTTATTACAGCAGTTTCCTTGGTTACCAACTGAAACCTTATCAGAATTTCTGACCAAATCACATTCACATAGAAAACTATAAGAACTCAGCGAAAAGACAATGGAGGCCATTAGGTCTTGTTCACATGGGCGACAAAGTCGCGCGATTTTCGTGCGGTGCGATGCAACTTTGACAGCAGGAAATCCTACTGTCAAAGCTAAAATTTAAGCCCTGGCTGCAGAAAAAAAAAACCAAAACACACATACATCACCTGTCCCGCGCTGTCAGCCCGGCCGCATCTTCTCCCCGGGTCCCAGGCAGTGATCTTCTTCTCTTCTGGACGGTAATTCAAAAATCCGTGCCTTCTGGAAGTGCTGGCTGTGATTGGCTGATGATGATAAACCAATCACAGCTATTCTTCGAGTGCTGGCTGTGATTGGCTGACGCTTAGCGAATCATAGCAGTGATATTGCACGGACCAGCGATGCGATATCACTGCGATTTTCTCCCAGCAATGCCGTGTCGCCCGTGTGAACAAGGCCTTATGGTCAATGAGGTCTGTTGGGGGCTTTTCGGTTCCGTCATAAGATGGACTCATTCAGTCAGGGGGTTCCCATTTCCGCTCCCCGAACAGAACAGTAATATGGGACCCCTGATGCAGAGGTGAAAGCCGTCTTATCCAGCTTAAAAAAAATAAATAAAAACATCTGCCATCTGTATGAAAGAAAAGAATAAGCTGTGATACAGCGCTGCAGTCACCGCCCGCATCTCCGTTAACAAGTGGGCAGTACAGCTAGTAACATGGCTCAGTGGCAATGTCAGTAGTACCCCATGTGACTGCTGCCACTGATTGTCCACAAGCTTGTAGCTATAGCAGCCAAAGACCTGGATATCACAGGCCGCTGCAGCCAAAGACCTGTGACATCACAGGCCGCTGCAGCCAAAGACCTGTGACATCACAGGCCGCTGCAGCAAAAGACCTGTGACATCACAGGCCGCTGCAGCAAAAGACCTGTGACATCACAGGCCGCTGCAGCAAAAGACCTGTGACATCACAGGCCGCTGCAGCAAAAGACCTGTGACATCACAGGCCGCTGCAGCCAAAGACCTGTGACATCACAGGCCGCTGCAGCAAAAGACCTGTGACATCACAGGCCGCTGCAGCAAAAGACCTGTGACATCACAGGCCGCTGCAGCAAAAGACCTGTGACATCAGAGGCCGCTGCAGCAAAAGACCTGTGACATCAGAGGCCGCTGCAGCAAAAGACCTGTGACATCAGAGGCCGCTGCAGCAAAAGACCTGTGACATCAGAGGCCGCTGCAGCAAAAGACCTGTGACATCACAGGCCGCTGCAGCAAAAGACCTGTGACATCACAGGCCGCTGCAGCAAAAGACCTGTGATATCACAGGCTGCTGCAGCCAAAGACCTGGATATCCCAGGTTGCTGCAGTCACATACCTGGATATCCCAGGCTGCTGCAACCAAAGACCTGGATATCATAGGCTGCTGCAGCAAAAAATCTGGATATCACTGACGGCAATGTGTGCATCCAAGATCTTCCTCCCCTGACCTTTCCTCTTTTGTTCCGCAAGAGAGGAGAAGGGAGGAGGCGCTGCTGCGGGCGCACACACTTCCGCCTGCAGCAGCACTGAGAAGACAACAAGGAGGTGGTAAGTAAATCGGTCTCGGGGGCTACAGAGGCCACTGTGGGGGGCACTATTACTACTGAGGCCACTGTGGGGGTCCCTATAACTACTAGGGCTGATATAGGGGACATTATTAATACAGAGGCCACTGTGGGGGTCACTATTACTACTAGAACTACTGTGGGGTTCACTGTTACTATTGGTGTCAATATAGCAGTCACTATTACTACTAGGGCCACTATGGGGGCCACTGTGGGGGTCACTATTACTAATGAGGCCAATAGAGGGACACTGTTACTACTGAGGTCGATATAGGGGACACTGTTACTACTGAGGTAGATATAGGGGACACTGGTACTACTGAGGCTACTCTGAGGGTCACTATTACTACTGGGGCTACTCTAGGGTACACTACTGTGGCCGATATAGGGGACACTATTACTACTGAGGCCACTGCGGGGGTCACTATTACTGCTGTGGCCACTGTGGGAGGACACCATTACCACTGGGGCTGATATAGGGTCACAATTACTACTGAGGCCACTGTGGGGCTCATTATTACTGCTGGGGCAGATATAGGGGTCACTATTACTACTGAGGCCGTTATAGGGGACACTGTTATTACTGAAGCCACTGTGGGGGACACTATTACTACTGAGGCCACTCTGTGGGTCACTATTACTGCTGGGGCAACTGTGGGGGACATTTACTACTGAGGCAGATATAGGGGACACTATTACTACTGAGGACACTGTGGGGGTCACTATTACTGCTGTGACCACTGTGGGGGGACACTTACTACTGAGGCAGATATAGGGGTCACTATTACTACTGAGGCCGACATAGGGGACACTGTTACTACTGAGGCCACTGTGGGGGTCACTGTTACTACTGGAGCCGATATAGGGTCACTATTACTACTAAGGCCACTGTGGGGGTCACTATTACTGCTGGGGACACTGTGGGGGACACTATTACTACTGACACAGATATAGGGGTCACTATTACTACTGAGGCCACTCTGCATGTATAGCAGCATGTGTCAAGCTGACCTGGGGTATGTTTACACATGGCGGAAATGCTGCAGAATGTCTGCAGTGGAAATTTAAGCTGCAAATTCCGCAACATTTCCGCATCCAAAGACTATTTTAACTGAAAATCAGCTGCATATCTGCAGCTGATTTCATACTATGCGGTATTCCCCCTCACCTCTGCAGTGATCAGGAACCAGCCCTTCAGCCGAGGGGACGGCAGGGTATAGTTTGGGAAACAGTTCACGGTGGCTTTACCGCCTCCCTTTTCCACAATAGCTGAAGAATAACCTAGCCCAGCAACCAGCAGGGGAGATAAGGGTGTGTAACTTGGTTACCTCAAAGTAGTTCCTGATTGTCACCGTGACGCCAGTGCCCCTGGACAAGTGACGAATCACCCTCCCTGAATAAAGATCAGTCCACAAACAAAATGCTTTTCAAAATTGGAAATAGACGTTTTCCTTTTACTAACGATTAACTTGGCTATTTTCCAATTACAAACAGGTCACTTGAGCTTTGCAAAGTACCGCATTCAGTGCTTCAGAATAACCTTTTAGGATTTCTATTCCTTGACTTGTTCATAATAAAGTACAGTTCTTTTCTCAAGGCACATCCTCAGGGCTTATTCCCACGAGCGTATATCAGCCGTCATTTTCACGGCTGGCCGATATACGCTTCCATCTAAGTAGCCCCCCCTTTACCAGCTCTCTGGCTTTCTCCTCCACTCCTGCGTTTGCAATGGGAGTGGGCAGAACGGGAGAGGAGCTAAGCCACTCCCATTGCTGGCTATGGACAAGAGGCATGAGCTTAGCTCCGCCCACTCCCATTGCAAACCGCTCGGAGGGGAAGAGAGAAGCAGAGAGCCAGTGAGTGGGAGGGACAACATATATCGCCCGGGCGTGACAACCCGGCTGATATACGCATGTCTGAATAAACCCTCAGTCGCCGTTTTCTGATGGATGCTTCTCTTGAGGCAAACTCTCTTAGACATCACAGACTGTTAGACACGTTCACTTCTGTTGCTAACAGCAATTAGTTTCTCACTGATTTCTTTAAGCTGCAGTTCAGCGGAGGAGCGGGCGGTATTGCACTCTCGCACCAACTACTTTCCTGCATTCCTTGCATTCTTATCCCGGAGGGGGAAAAACTTCCCATGAGGAGAGACATCATCCAGGCTAAACCCCGACAGGAGCAGTCCTTCTCTCCTCCATCAACGCCTGTCTCTTCTCCTCTCACACTCTCTCTAACTTCTCCTCCTCCTAACAACTGACACATTACACAACAAGTGCCCACAGAAGTTAGGACAGACAATACACATGACAAGACTGATACAATTCCAGACACCAGACATTAACTCTTTCATGCCCTGTTTTGTGTCAATATAGATAACACTGCACCAATCACCACTCTCAACAGTGACATGAGACAAACAGGTTCAGTGTTGGAGGGGCCCCTTACTCTGGGCCACTACACCTCCTGCAAAGGCTTCCTGCAGTTGGTGCTCGCCAGCGGCCTGGTCAGGTGCAGCGCCGCTGGTCAGGTGAGGCCCCTACAGGCTTCTGGGAATGGTACGGATTTTGACTGTTTTTTGGGTGCAGAAATACTGCGAAATTTGGTCCCTGTCTTTTTTAAAACGGCCGTGTACTTTTTATAACGACGGAAGTAAAATCATACGTTGAGATAAGCCACGGCCCTGGCCACACCCCTTTGTCCTACTTTGACCCTAGGAAAATCTGGTCACCTTACTATAAGGCCTCCTTCCCACGAGCGTGACGGGCTCCGCCGCGTAATATTACGCTGTGAAGCCCGTCACGGCGCCCCCCAGAGCCCCTATACTTACCTGCGGGAGATAGCGTGAAATCGCTTCCCCGCCCACCGCCGCCGCGTCACCGCGCGTCACCGCCCACCGCCCTCGCGTCACCAGCCGTGTCACGTGCACGGCCGGCCGTGTCACGTGACGCGGCCGGACCGCGTCATTTGGCGTCATATGACGCTCGGCGGTGGGCGGGAAAGCGTTTTTTCAGATAGCGTGAATGGACGGCTTCCATTGACTGCAATGGAAGCCGTCAGTGCGTACAGCCCGTCCTCACCCGCAGAAAATAGAGCATGCTGCGGGTGAGGACGGGAGAAATCGCGGTGCGTAATTCCGCGGTGGAATTACGCATCGTGAGCATTGTGCTATTAGGTTCAATAGAACCTAATAGCTGCGGGCAACGCAGCGGATTTTCGCCGCGAATTACGCGGCGGAAATCCGTTCGTGGGAAGGAGGCCTAAGGAATCTGTCAGCTTAATCACGCTGTCCAAACTGCCTGCAGCATGTGAAGGAACAGGAGGAGAGGAGCAGATTGATATATAGTTTTATGGGGAAAATGTCAGTATAACTTGTAATCTATTCATTTACATCTGTGCCCACTCTGAGCTAAACAGTCCAATGGGCGGTTCTATCAGTGTGTGGCAGCTATCTGTGTATGACTGTACATACAGGGGTAGCTGTCAATCACTAATAGGACCGCCCACTGGACTCCTAAGGTCCAAATCAACAGAGATGAAAATGAATAAAATTCAAGTTATGCTGTATATTTACCCATACATCAATCTGCTCAGCTCCTCGTGATCTATAACCCAAAGCCTGCAGTTTGGACAGCATGTTCCACCTGACAGATTCCCTTTAAATCGATCCTCCAAAGGCCCATTGTCACCCTCTCCTCCTTCACTTAACATTGAACTCGCCTTACACTCAACCTATGTAAACAGACAGGACAGTGCATAGGCGAGTTGAATAGCGGTAGAGGAAAAGTTTAGTTTTTTTTCTGGAGTTTTGTCCTTCTAAGCTAGGCTCAGTTTCTTCACTAATGTAAACATGAGCATAAAAATGTGAGGACGAGTCAAGTACTGACCCCCCAGGTGAGCCCGATGGCCCCGCGATACTTTGAAAGGCTCTATTTACAAATTGACACAGCCACTGATTGGCTTATGACTGCCAGCGCTGCCCAGGGGGAGTTTCCTGTTTCTCCCTATATATACTAGGGCTAGTATCAGATGACATTCATGCCCTGACCTACCATCCAGGCCAGAGGCGCTGCTGTTTTTATTTTCTTTGGACAGGATCTCTTGAGGGGGGAGGGCTCTCTCTATCTTTTGCTACACTAGGGGTTGGATTTCCACCAACCTTGTACAGTAATGATACTTCTATAGTCCTTCATTATATGGGGGCTTCATTTCATCCATGAAATCTTTTTCAAACCCTCCTACCCGTGTTACTCACTACAAAGTTCCCGCTACTGGAGTACTAATAGTACAAGTTTGCTGAGTAAGGGTTAGAGTCCTGATCTTAAAGTGGGTGATTGTACCTCTGCTCACCGCACTTGTAATCATTTTACAGACGTCCTCTCAGATTTGGATTTTCAAGTGCAACTCACTATAGTCTGTCTTGACCTAAGCTCCTATTCCTCCTGAAGATCTGCCACATGGGCGGTGAAACACATAGAGCTAAAAGGGCTCCTAAACTTAATCGACAGCTATTGACTAATGTAAACCAATTACTAAGTTCTTAGGATACTAACCACACTCGGTCTCTACTTCAGGTACATCGGGTGTATATTGGGTCCATCTGTTTACCCATGCATATAAGTCCGCACACGTATGACCTTAGCCGAGAGTTAATACTCTCCTACAATGCATGTCCGAGTTCCGTCGGCATGTTTGTCTGTCGTTGGGGTCTGGAGGTCCGGTGCCTTTCCCACTGATCTTCGCTCCAATTGTCTAGCCCAAGTGTGTACATGGGTTAATCTTAACAGCATACCCACTCTTAGATAAAGTAGCAATGGTCCTAAATTTTCTCATTTTGTAGTTCCTTTGTGTAATGGTAGTTGGATGTACACCCAGGTTTTTAGCAATGCTTTTCTAGCCTTTTCCATGCATTTCTGTAACACATATTCTAAGGTCTTCTGAAAGCCGTTTGCATCAAGGCATGGATCACACCAACCAAACTTTCTTGAGAAGAACAGACTTGTCAGTAACCAGGCTTTGTGTGCCTTTATTTAATGGGTAAAAACACAACTTCCAATCTCGCCTCCATTAGTATTGAAACACCTTTTGGCAATTAGCACTTTGAGAAGACAATAATGTAGAAGTGTGCTTACTTTTATTCCCTGCATTATAGAGATTTACTTAAGGCCTCATGTTCACGGGCGGGTCGGATTCAGCATGCGGAAGCCCACAGCGGAATCTGACCGTTGCCAAAGACCATGCTTACCTGTCCGGGTTTTCACTGCAGACGTGTGTGGAAGCGCCGGCCAGTGCGCCACCGCACATGTGCAGTAGAGATTTTTAAAAATCTTCTGCTTTCCCACAGAATCCGTGACCATCCATGACTCAATTACGGACAGGCCACGGATCAGACGGCTTTCATTGACTTCAATGGAAGCCATCTGCGAGGGAACAGCAGCAAACTGGAGCATGCTGCAATTTGTTTTCCGGACCAGAAGGTCCACAAAACAAATTTGCATGCTTTAATTAAGCTGCGGTTGCCAATGTCTCTTTACGTCTGTACGAGTTCCCCACATAGATTCCGCAATTCAAATTTGCCTGTGGACATCAGGCCTAATGTGCTCAATAAGGCCTCATGCCCACCTGAAGGGAACAACTATTTGTATTTTATGTTACATTGTGATTATTTATAATTGTGATTTAGTTAACCTCAATGACTTATGTTGTCTAAACAGATTTCCTTCCATCCCATTGGCCCAATGCCCGCGGACGGATTTTCGCTACGGAATTCATGGCCAGATAACCGCTGCGAGTTCCACAGCAATGTCCATCCATAAACATGCTATGCTTCCCTGCCCACAAGCGGAAATCAACTGCGATTCGCAGCATTTGTTCTGTTTGGTGCAGAAAATCGCACGGACGGTTTCCATTGCAGTCAATGGAAGCCGCCCGTTCCACAGGACTTCCGCAGTGAGCACTGCTTTAGCATCGTGGGAATCCGCGTCATAGCCCAGCGCTGGCGCGTCGTGCCCTGCATTGTGCGTGCGCGCCGGCCAAAACACTCATAGCGGATCCGGACAGGTGAGTATGGGTCTCTGGGGGTCACCGCGTCTAATTCCGCTGTGAGATTTTGCAGTCAGAATCCGACCCAGCCGTGGGCAGGAGGCCTTTCTCTCCTTGATGGTCTATGTTCCTGACCTAACAGCTTTTGCTTTTCCATGCTAGTTTTCATTGACTATGGCTACGTGTTGATTTGTAACAATTACTTCCTATTCCATTAAAGTTGCCAGTGTAAGCTTGGTGTGATGTTGACGTGATTTGGTCACAGCGAGAACTGAAAAGGTGTCCTTCCCGGTGTGCCGTAAAAAGCTATCTGGTTTTCAGCACTGTAGCAGCGTATTTTTATCCATGGACACACAGCCTGTATAATTGCAAAAAGTGTCCTAGTGCCGTAGTCACACCATGTGCTGTATGGTGCCACCATATTGCACCATCTCATATACCACTAGAAGCAATGCTTCAATAGGGAAAAAATACATCCATAATAAAAGGTATCCAAAGGAACATGCAAGAATTTTTTTCTTACAAAATATGTATAAAAAAGACAAAAAAACCTACATACCTTCGTGTTAAATTAAGATCACATGTAGATATTGTATGGACACATATCTAATGCCAATGTATTACAGAGTTATATAACAAGGACCCATTCTACAGCTGTGTTTGTATAAGCCAAAGTAGTTAAAATAAACTCATGCATTTACTCAGTAGTAGAGAAATGGTAATCATTAACATTTCCACAAGATGGCGATATTGTGTAAATAGTAAAAAGGAAAAGGTTTGGTACTGCGTTAGCCAGTAGAGCAAAATGGGATTGTTCTCAGTAGGAGAAATCAAGTAATCTTGTAGATAATATGATACCTGTTAATGGCTAACAAAAAGGCATGATGTTACAGCAAGCTTTCAAACTTCACTGGGTCCTTCCTCAGGCATAATGAAATAGATCTGAAGAAGCACACACATACTTATGACAAGGCACAGACATGGTGGAATTAGTTTGCACCTAAAAGAATGCAACAGGATAAGTAGAGAAATAAATAAATACTTAAATAGTCCACTGATAAAGATGTGAAGGTTTTATGGTCTCTGAATTTGTGTTAGGCCCAATGTCCACAGGCAGATTTGATTTGTGGAACCCGCGCAGGAGATCTGCAAATTAAGCCGTCCATAGGGATGCATTAGTGTCCGCAAACCATTTAAAAGCATGCAGATGTAATTTTCTTCCGGCGTGCAGATCGCACGTGCGGGAGGAAATCGCAGCATGCTCCATTTTTCAGCGAATTTCACAGGGATGGCTTCCATTTAAGTTAAAGGAAGCTGTCCGATATGCGACACACCTGCAGCTGACAATGCGGATGTGCCGCAGTCCCGCGGGAAAGCAGGAAAATCGAAAAAGAAAAAAAGGTACTGCGCATGCGACGGGCACGTCGGCCGGCGGGCTTGGACACATCTGACGTGCTGAGGAAAAAAGATCCAGCCGCAATAGAGGAAACCCATGCTGGATCCGGAGAGGTGAGAAAATGTCCCATGGCTGCGGACATGCACGGATAATGTGCGGGATTCCACACTCAGAATCAGTGCGTGCCGTGGGTCTTAAGGCCTCATGTCCACTAGAAAAATACAATCCGCGCAGAATCTGCCGCGGATTTGCTTTAAATGGTATTTTTTTTGCCTGCAGATATCCGCACACATTGCTATCAATGTGATAGCAATGTGGCCGATCCGCGCGGAATCCGTGGCAAAATGGATCATGCCGCGTTTTTTCTCCCGCACGTGAAAAAATCCGCGGGTGCAAAAATCAATTTAATGGACCCGCGGATGGCCAATGATTCCCTATGGGCAAAATCCGCTGCAGATTCCGCAATTCCATTTACCCAGTGGACATGAGGCCTAAGGGTTCACCAGGCCAGCAGGGTTATCTGTGCTATAGAAGTCTCATACTTCCCATTCGCACATGAATCCTCATGAACAATTTAACTTTGCGATTTCAAATCACAAAGCCACAGAAGACTATGGGAGATCAAACTTACAACAACTTTTGACACTTTCAACAAAGGGATTCATGTGTGAATGGGAAGTATTAGTTTTTAACATTAGAAAGTCCTATTGACTTCTGTGATTAAAAAAAAATCACGTGACTTTATCGCGGGCATGCGAGATTATTCTCAAGAAAAAGCATCACTGATGCTCAAAAATTATAGGAACAAAGCTGCGATATTGTCGCGATTTTTTCACGGCGATATTGCAATCTCTCGTGTGAAACTGGCCTTACTGTTGCTATTCGTACTTATGGCTGATCTATCAGTTCTAACTGTACTAACCCCACCCCCTGCTCGACCCCCATTCCCTTTGCTTGGACCCGGGTCGCTAGTTACACTGGCTACCCCACTATTTCTCATTTTACCCTCCCCCCCAGTCCCTAGTTTAAACACTCCTCCAGCCTTCTAGCCATCTTATCCCCCAGCACCGCTGCACCCTCCCCATTAAGATGCAGCCCGTCCCTACGGTAGAGCCTGTAGCCGACAGCAAAGTCAGCCCGGTTCTCCAGGAACCCAAATCCCTCCTTCTTACACCAACTCCGGAGCCACTTGTTTACCTCCCTAAGATTCTGCTGCCTTTCTAGTGTGGCTTTAAAGGGGTTGTCCCGCGCCGAAACGGTTTTTTTTTTTTTTCAACCCCCCCCCCCGTTCGGCGCGAGACAACCCCGATGCAGGGACTTAAAAAAAAAAACAGCACAGCGCTTACCTGAATCCCCGCGCTCCGGTGACTTCTATACTTACCGGTTGAAGATGGCCGCCGGGGTCTTCTCCCTCCGTGGACCGCAGCTCTTCTGTGCGGTCCATTGCCGATTCCAGCCTCCTGATTGGCTGGAATCGGCACGTGACGGGGCGGAGCTACACGGAGCCCCATAGAGAACAGCAGAAGACCCGGACTGCGCAAGCGCGTCTAATTTGGCCATTAGACGGCGAAAATTAGACGGCAACCATGGAGACAGGGACGCCAGCAACGGAGCAGGTAAGTGAAAAACTTTTTATAACTTCTGTATGGCTCATAATTAATGCACAATGTACATTACAAAGTGCATTATTATGGCCATACAGAAGTGTACAGACCCACTTGCTGCCGCGGGACAACCCCTTTAAGTGCAGGTAGTATTTCTGAGAAAACTACCCTGGAGGTCCTCGCCCTGAGCTTGGACCCTAGGTCCCTGAAATCATTTTTGAGGGCCCTCCATTGACCTCTAACTTGTTCATTGGTGCCAATGTGCACCATGACCGCTGGATCCTCTCCAGCCCCTCCCAGTAATCTGTCAATACGATCCGCGATGTGTCGAAATCGAGCGCCAAGTCAGTGGAAGCTGTCCAATCTGTGACCCGTCCGCAATTGACATTGTGGAGAGGTTGTGGATTCTGCGACATCACTAGGTGATGAAGCAGCGAAAACAGGAGCTTAAAAAAAAAAAAGATCTGCACTGTGCATGTCCAATAGTGAGCCGTGACGGACCGTCCGTAGTACAGGAAAAGCAAAAACAAATACAGCTATGCGCGGACGCTGCTGCTGCCTTGGCCGGATTCCTCATGCTGAATCTGATCCGCCTGTGTGCAGCCGGCTTCACATAGATTGTACTGTAAAGCCGACTGCACAAGGCAAAGCCGGATTCCGCATTCGGGATCCCGCAGCAGAATCTGGCCCTGACAGCAGCCAGCGACCCTGTGTACCTGTTTACTTTCGATTTCTTCTGTACTGCGGAAGGTCACAGCAAGCCGCCATCGCACATGTGCAGTACAGATTTTTTTTCTTCAAATTTCTTTTCCCCACGCAGTTGTTAGGCGAAGACGCAGAATCTACGACCTTTCCACAATGCCAATTGCGGAAGGGCCGCAGTTTGGACGCCTTCCATTGACTTCAATGGAAGTCATTCGCACGGAATCCGACTAAAAATAGAAAATGCTGCGATTTTTCCTCCACGGTTTCCACTCGTGTGCAGGAAGAATCACTTTTCCATAGCACGCTATGGAAGGTATTTGCTGCAGAACCCAGAGGCGGATGCCTGCTCTGGATTTCGCAATGCTAATCTGGCCGTGGGCAGCTGCGGAAATTCCTCAGCATTTACGTCCTGTGTGAAGTCAGCCTGTAAAAATCACGTAACATTTGTGCGATGTGAGATGCATAAATTTTGCATAAATATGAACCCCATTTTTTTCCCGCATAGTGGTTACAGGTAAAAATTCCGGCATATTCTTTTTTTGGGCGTTCCCTCATAAACACATCACCCATTGTTTCCAATGGGGCCAGCAAACGCATTGCGCAGCATGTGATGTGCACTTCAGTGCGATGCGAGGTCTCCCATTCAAAGCAATGGGAAACACTTGCCGATCCTCCGGCGCAGCTGAATCGCAACTGTCAGGAAGTGATGGAAGGCGTTTTTGTGTCAAAAACACCTCACATCCACAGAGACATCGCACGTTCATGAGCACGAAATCGGGCTGAGTTTCACGGCCCATTATGGCGCTCGGTCATGTGAAACTAGCGTTAGTGTTCTTTGTGGAGCCACCTTTTGCCACAATTAAACCTGCAAATCTCTTGGGCTATGTCTATTAGCTTAGCACATCTAGACACTCGGATTGCTGGTCATTTTCCGGGTAAGACTGCTTCCATTAGATGGGTTGCGTTGGTGTACAGTGAGCGCCACAGCCTCTTCAATATTTACATCTGCGCATGATTGTGTCCGTACCCAGAACGCTGTATTATGTATAGCGATGATTCTGAGTATTATAAGCTTGTTCTATTTACTTCAACAGGACAAGCCAATAATAGAAAAAAAGAACAGAAAGGAGAAATGGCACGACTTTGAAGGTGCTCAGATAGGGACCCTTCCATAATCACAATTAGAACAATTCCTGGGCTCATCAATATTGCAGAAGTATTAGTTTTATGTCAAGTACACAGTCGACAGTCAACATTCATTCTACGTTTCAGTCTATTAAAGACCTTCATCAGATATTAAGATTGCTATAATAAACATCTCAAGGCTCTAAAAAAAAGCAGCTACAGTTAGGCCTCCCTCACACAGGCGCTTTTTTCGGCAATTAGCGCGGCGCTTTCAGCAGTGCGTGATCACAGTATAACGCTCCCACTGTTTTCAAAGGGAGACGCTTAGACAGACGCTCCATCGCAGCGCTTTTCAGCATCACGATTTTCGAGTGGTGTCTGTTCTATTTTTGAGCATTTAGTGCTCCTTATCAATGATCAAGAGTCCTAAAGGACAGCGTTGCAATTTATTTTGCAGCGTTTACTGCAACGCCTGTGTGAGGGAGGCCTTACTCTATCTGAAAAGCTGTCCCTAACCAACAATGAGATGGCATTAGGACCCAGAAGCAAGAAAACCAAACTAAGCAGAACTTATCTAATAGTAGGACAAGGCAAATACAACAGAGAAAAGCAAACAAGCTACAAGGTTAGAAGCACCAAATGGTCTGGAAAGCTACAGGAGTAAACTATACTGATAAGAAACAAAGCACTAGAAGTATACAAGGAATGGCAACAGGGCTAGGCGATGAACTAGATATTAGAACCGTGGTGGCGAACTTATGGCACGCATGCCAGAGGGGGCACTCAGAGCCCTGTCTGTGGGCACGCACGCCGACGTATGGTCATCATTAAAGTGATGACCAGCCGGGTGGTGTTGCCACGGTTTCCTGGCTGCTAATCACACAACGGCACTGCTACGGGTGCACACACTGACAGCAGTGTGTGCACCCAGGATCCTCCTCCCAAGACCTCTCTTCCTTGTTTCTGCAGGAGGAGAGAAGAAGGGAGGAGGAGTTGGGCGCACACAATTTTGTCCGCAGCAGCACCAAGAAGAGAAGCAACGGCGCTTTGAAGACAAGGAGGAGATAAGTATATGGGTTTCATGGGGGCACTATTACTACTGGGGCTGATATAGAGGACAATATTACTACTGAGGCCACTGTGGAGTTCACTATTACTACTGAGACCACTGTGGAGTTCACTATTACTACTGGGAAAATATAAAGGACACTATTACTACTGAGGCCAATATAGGGGGTCACTATTACTACTTAGACCAGTGTAGGGGTCACTATTACCATTGAGACCAATATAGGGGACACTATTACTACTGAGGCAACTGTGGAGGTCACTATTACTACTGGGGCTAATATGGGGGTCATTATTACTACTGGTGTCAATATAGGGCACACTATTACTACTGAGGCCACTCTGCACTTGAGCGTACCTTGAGCTGACTTGGGGTATGTTTACATATGTCCGCAGCCGAAATTTCTGCGGCAAATTACGCAGCATTTTCACACCTAAAAAACAGTAAAAATCCATAACATTGGGATGATTTTGACTGGAAATCAGCCGCAGCTGATTTCATACTATGCGGTGCTCCCCCTAACCTCCTCCAAAGGCTTCCCACTGTCAGCGCTCCCTGGCTTTCATTTCCCAGCGGCCTGGTCAAGTGCAGCCCCACTGGTCAAGTGATGCTGGTCAGTTGGGACCACTACAGACAGATGGGAACCAGAGGCCGGGGAGTGCTGACAGCAGGAAGTCTATAAAGGTGGTAAGGGGGAACACCTCATAGTATGAAATCAGCTAGGGAAAAAAAAAACAAAGGCCGTTCCTCCCTACCTTTTTTTATAACAGCGGAGGTAAAATCATACGTCATGATAAGCTCCGCCTCCTGACGTCTTGGCACTTTGCGATAAATAAGTGGCTTTTGGGTTGCAGTTTAAGCCCTTGGTCTCTAAAAGGTTCGTCATCACTGCACTAGAAGCATAAAAAGGATACGGGATTTAAATGCACATAGCATATATTATGACCAGCAACACACTATAGAAGCCAGGAATATTTAACCCTTTAGTTACTGGCCTATTTTGCACCTTAATCACCAGGCAATTTTTTTTACCCTCATTGTTACTTCCCAAGAGCTATACCATTCTTATTTATTTTTTGTCGAGATAGCCTTATGCTGGGTTCCCACGGAACGGCTTCACCGCGGAAATCTTGCAGTTTTGCCGCAGCGAAAAAACGCAAGATTTTTGCGGGATAAGCCCAGCTTCAAAATCCGCGGCACTTAGCCCCAGATTTTGGAGCAACTTTGCCGCATGCTTTTTCATTGTGGCCGGCTCTCCCATAGGGAGGAGTGAGCTGCAAAGGTAAAAAAAAAAAAAGAATTAGAATTAGAACAGGCAACCACATCAATACGAATCCAGGGGTTATTCTGGTTGAAGGGAGGTCTGGGCAGACGGGGAAGCAGGGTCTCCCCTCTAATGAATTCAGTGTTGGAAATCTGGGATGGCTTCGCAGTTAAGAGCGGACTAGTAAGAGTTCCAGGCCCCTGGACACCCTTGATGGGAAATCCGGATTTCCCACAGGAAGATGGTGGACTGCCCCTACTGGAGGGATTGAGATCACAGTTCCCTAGAGTGCGTGACATTGTGGGGATAGACAGAATGTTAAAACTGAACGAGCTTCAAGGAGAGGGGGGGACACGGGCAGGTGCGTGGTTCCAATACCAACAGTTGGCTCACTACATAAGAACCCTAGGCCCGGTAGCCAATCTGACAATGCCATCAACACCATTTGAGGTGCTATGTGATGCCCCTGGAAAAAAGAGGGTAACCGGGGAGGGTCGGGACACCGGGGGCGGATACAGAAAGTCCTGGGAGGTGGAGCTTGGGCGAAACCTGCCAGAGGAGGACTGGGCAAAAGCCCTGTGCATGACGCATAAGATGACGGTATCGAGTAGCCACCAAGAACTGAACTATAAATTACTTACACGATGGTACCGTACAACAGCGCGACTCGCTAGATTCTACCCAGGGGTGTCAGACCTATGTTGGAGATGCACGACGGAAGTAGGGAGACACACACATATCTGGTGGTCCTGCCCACAGATCATGCCTCTTTGGAAGGCAATAGAGGGACTACATAATGCTCTGATTGGAGGCTCTCTAACTCTCACACCGGAAATCGCTCTACTGTAGGTTCTGCCGGGCCCAGTAGGGGTCAACAGGAAGAGAATCCTTCGATTCTTCATCTTAGCAATGAGGGTTACGATTCCCCGATTATGGAGATCTCAAGTTCCACCATCTAAGCTGAACTGGGTACCAGCTCTGGATGAGATAGGCCATATGGAGGAACTCAGAGCGGAGGACGATAACAAATATCCAGCTTATCATACAACCTGGGAACCGTGGCTAACCTTCCGCAAGTCGGCAGATTTCGATAAGTGGTTGAGGATCTATTTACAATTCTATTCCTTTACTCTCTCTTTACAACTTTTCCTTCTTTCCCCAACTTTTAACTCTCCCTCCTTTCTTTTCTCTCTTCCTCCATGATCAGTCATTCGCATTTTCTTTTAAGCTAGTTGCCGATCCCGATGGGCACGGCACCCCAGGGCTGATGCTCAGGGGCGGGGTGAACATCAGGTATCGGAATTTAAGACACATTTACTGTATTAGTGTTGGATTTTCACTAGTTAAATTTAAAGAAGAACTGTTGAAGCAATAAGCAGACCCTCACAGAGGGCAATATTGACTATACCAAGAGACTCTTAGTGCACAAACCAAGAACAGAAGAGAAGGGTATTAGACTACGGTATTTCTTCATAACCCTGGAAGCCATATAAATATAGTACACCGGTTTGTAACGGAGTAGATGTTGTAATAGTATTTATGCCGCAAAGCCTCTAATAAAAATACTTTTTGAGCAGAAAAAAAAGAATTGACATTACTGCATCCCAGCTAATGCCGACTTTGCCGCAACGGATTGTCCGCCCCGTGTGGATGAGATTTTTGACAAATCTTGTCCACATGGCCGGCTAATCCCGGGATTAGCATCCGCAGGCGGATTTGCTGTAGCGAAATTCCGCAGCAACTCCGCCCGTGTGAACCCAGCCTTATGAGGGATTGTTTTTTGTGGGATGAATTGTAGCTTTTAATGGTATCACTTTGGGTTATATGTAATGTATTGCTTTACTTTTATTTTAATTTTTTTGGGGGGTGGGGGGGAATGAAAAAAAACCTGAAATACTGAAATTTTTTTCGTTTTTTTTATGGGGTTCATTGAACAGTATCAATAAAATGCTACCCTTATTTTGCAGGTCAATACCATTACGGCTATACCAAATTTATGTAGGTTTATGAAATGTGTTCTTATTTTTCTACAATAAAACACTTAAAAATATATATCACCACATTCCAACATTCATAACATTTTTATTTTCCCACTAGTGAAACTATGTAAGGTATTGATATTTATGGGATGAGTTCTAGTTTTTGTTGGTAGCATTTTGGGCTAAATGCAACTTTTTGATTGAATTTTTTTGAATTTTCTGTATGACAGATAAACGAAAAAAAACTGTAATTTTGACATTTTTTTTTATGGTGCTCACTGTGCGATATAAGTAATATGCTAACTTTATTCTTTGGGCCAATATGATAACAGCCAATACCAAATTTTTATATTTTTTATTACTTTGGAAAAATAAAATACCTTTTTATAAAAAAAAGTTCTATTTGCATTGCCATTTTCCAGGACTCATAACATTTTTTAGGAAGGCCTTGTTTTTTTTTGTGAGACAAACTGCAGATTGCATTTGTACATTTTGGGGCACCTGAAATTTTATTGTGTTTTTTAGAAGGCGGATGAATGACAAATAGCAATTTTGTTTTTTGTTTTTTTCAATTTAATTTATGCCATTCATCATATGGGATTACTGAGATAATATTTCTTAACTACTGGTTGTTATGAAAATGGCAATACATAAAAATATTTTATTTTTTCCACATTAAGGGCTATTTCAGACAACCGTATATCACTCGGTTTTCACGCCGAGCCAACATACGGTGTCCTTGTCTGCAGGGGGGGGGGGGAGGATGGAAGAGCCAGGAGCAGGAACTGAGCTCCCGGCCCCTCTCCTCACCACTATGGATCTGCTGACATGTCGGGCAGATCCGGAGGATTTGATCAGGCTCACAGCTGCTATGGGAACTCATTGAGCGGGGGACGGCAGGGGATACCAGGAGTGTACTCAACAACTTCCCAAAGTTTCATGGTGATTGGATGAATGGTGTAGTAATGCATAAAGGACAGACAGACAGACATACATTCATTTATATATATCAGGAAGTGAGAGAATTAGATTCTGTACGTAAAATTTGGACGCTAATTCTTTTGCGGATAGAATTGAATAATTGAGTTGGGACCCATTAGCTTTTCCTATTTATGGCATAATCAATGCTCGTGCCAAATTTCAAGTTTCTATGACACTGGGAAGCGAGAAAATTAGATTCCGTACGTAAAATTTGGACGCTAATTCTTTGGCGCATAGAATTGAATAATGGAGTTGGGACCCATTAGCTTTTCCTATTTATGACATAATCAATCCTTGTGCCAAATTTCAAGTTTCTATGTGAGAAAATGACATTCCGTACGTAAAATTTGGACGCTAATTCTTTGGCGCATAGAATTGAATAATCGAGTTGGGACCCATTAGCTTTTCCTATTTATGACATAATCAATGCTCGTGCCAAATTTCAAGTTTCTATGACACTGGGAAGCGAGAAAATTAGATTCCGTACGTAAAATTTGGACGCTAATTCTTTGGCGCATAGAATTGAATAATGGAGTTGGGACCCATTAGCTTTTCCTATTTATGACATAATCAATCCTTGTGCCAAATTTCAAGTTTCTATGACATCGCGAAGTGAGAGAATTAGTGGCAGTGATGGAAATCAAACGATCTACTTGGGGGAGGGCGCAACTGTCGACGACGCTCGCACGCGCGCCATTTATCGTAGGATAGTTTTACTATGCCTATAATCTTCCCAGGAGTGTACTCAACAACTTCCCAAAGTTTCATGGTGATCGGATGAATGGTGTAGTAGCGCATAAAGGACAAACACACACACACACACACACACAGACAGACAGACAGACATACACGCATAGATTCAATTTTATATATATAGATGACTTTAAACCCTTAGAATATAAGGCTAGGGTTTATATTTTGGGATCAGCATCTTTCAGCTATGAAATGATACCAGGCACAATAATCGCGGCTACGTAGTTATTTGAAGTCAATGAGCAGCATGAAAAGTCTTACTTCCTGGTTTAGTGCTACTGATCACTATGTGAGGGAAATATGGTAAGGCCTTATTTACATCTGCATTTGGGCTCTGTTTTTGGAACAGAGAAACTGAAGCTTGTTTTTTTTTTTTGCAGGCCCAATAGCGCAGAATAATGCACTTTTCACAATGAAAAAACAATATTGATAATATTGGTAATATTGATCTTTGCAGTGGTCTTTATTCAGTAACAGTATGGTGGTATTAGTCAGTATGTGGTGGTTATATGTGAACAAGGTCTGGTATCAATGTGATCTCGTATACGCTGTATAGCAAAAAATTATTCCCTGTGCATCTAAAACTGCAAAGCAATCCATTAGGCTGTGCATGAGAGCTGCAATTACCAGTAACAATCACTACATAGGGGTTGGAGTGATCTGCTTCTATTCCGTACCCTGTGTTGCGCTGACGGCAGGCAACTGTAATGCTGATTGGCTGAGGTCCTGAACAGTAACCACGGCCAACCAACTATTGATGGCTTATCCGGAACATAGGTCATCAATAATATTTGCTCAGAGAACCCTCTTAATGTATACTCCAGGCTTAACATGTTCTGTGCTTTGTAGAAAATTTGCTGTGATGAGCTATGTATGCATCATAGGCTTCTCCCTTCTTTCATGGCTGTGACTGGTGGTTACTGACCCCTGTCTACTTGTATTCACCCCACTTGCTGCTGCTTTGGGCCCAACTACCATATGAGGCCACTTTGTAATTTTTTTCCAGGGCTCTTTTGTGACTCAGCCACAGCCAACCTTGCACCTACCACACCTTTTTTTTGCACACTTCACCACTGTGGCAACAAGCACAACCCTGCCATAAAGCATCTAGAACATTTCCTTTAGTAATCAGCAACATCCTACATCATCTTTACAACTAGGCAAAAAAGTCCCCTGGGGCAAGCATCGAGTCGTGACCGACTACTAGGGTGAAGTCACATCAGGACATTTTCTTGGCAGACTGTTTTTTTGCAGGGTAGTTTGCCATTTACCCCCCAGCAAGCTGGGTACTCATTTTACCAACCTTGGAAGGACGGAAGGCTGAGTCAACCTAGAGCCGGCTACATGAGCCATGTGGGAATTGAACCTTCAGGTCATGAGTGAGAGCTTAGGACTGCATCCTGTTGCCCTAACACTCTAGAGATTATAGGATTTACTCAATTATGGTAAAGGTAACTTTACCATTCCCTTTACAATGTACAGAACTGTTACTTCCTGTATAGAGTGGCTCCGGTGAATAGTTGATTGACTGGTCCCAGTTGTTGGTCCCCCACCAAGCTGATATCAATAGCGTATGTTTGAGGATAGATCAACAATATTATACTTAAAGAAAACCCTTTAAATATTTTCAAATCTGCAGCATGCCCTACCTAATGGAGATTTACAGCTTTAGGCAGCTGGCTGGCTGCTTACTTCACAAAGAAAATCAATGACATCCAGCAAGAAATAATCTCCGAATGCCAGACTAGCCCCGACCCTAGTCTCTTCAGTACTGTATCTAGCTCCCACTCACTCTGTACTCAAACCAACAACAAAGGAAGAAGTCTCCAGATTGCTCTCCTCTACTTGCCCCACCACCTGCGCTAGAGACCCTCTTCCCCCATACCCCCTTCAGTCCCTCTCTCTGGTGGTCATCTCCCACCTCTCTCTAACCTCTAGAATTTTCCCCTCCCTCCTCATTCAAACCTGCCATCATATCCCCACTGCTAAAGAAACCGACTCTTGACTCGATCCATGCTGCCAACTATCGATCCATCTCAAATCTCCCCTTCATCTCCAAACTAGTAGAACGCCTGGTTTACTCCCGCCTTATAAGCTATCTCAGAAAACTTTGTTCTTGACCTCCTACAGTCCAGCTCTG
This sequence comes from Eleutherodactylus coqui, assembly GCF_035609145.1. Lineage (NCBI taxonomy): Eukaryota > Metazoa > Chordata > Amphibia > Anura > Eleutherodactylidae > Eleutherodactylus > Eleutherodactylus coqui. Next base: position 43,778,926 of record NC_089846.1, on the reverse strand, counting down.
GCTCTCACACTCGACAGAAACCACCATTACAAAAGTGTCAAACAACCTCCTCACGGCTAAATCGAGAAGTGACTATTTCCTACTGATCCTCCTCGACCTCTCCGCAGCGTTTGACACCATTGACTACAAACTCCTCCTCAATATGCTTCGCTCCATCGTCCTAAAGGACACTGCTCTCTCCTGGTTCTCCTCCTACCTCTCTGACTGCTCCTTTAGTGTATCCTTTTCTGGCTCCTCCCCTCTTCCCCTTGCTGTTGGGGTCCCCCAGGGCTTGGTCCTCAGCCACTTCCTCTTCTCCATTTACACAGCGCCTCTTGGACAAACCATCAGGAGATTTGGCTATCAGTACTATCTCTATGCTGACGACACCCAGTTATACACCTCTTTCGGTGAGATCACAACTCCTCCAAAACGCCACTGACTGACTGTCTGCTGTCTCTAACACTATGTCCTCTCTCTACCTTAAACTGAAACTCTCAAAAATTGACCTACTCCTGTTTCCGCCCTCTACTAACTGACCTCGTCCTGACATCTCCATCTCAGTATGTGGCACCACCATAACTCCCAGACAGCATGCCCCTTGCCTTGGGATCATATTCGAATCTGATCTCTCCTTTACTCCCTACATCTAATCTCTGGCCCGAATATGTCACCTGTACCTCAAGAGCATTGCAAGAATCTGCCCTTTTTTCCCCACTGTGGACGCTTACTGTTGCCCTCATCCACTCGGCTCGATTATTTCAACTTGCTACTGATCGGCCTCCCCTGCACCAGACTCTACCCTCTCCAATCCATCCTGAATGTGGTAGCCAGGTCATCTTTCTGTCCAGCCGCTACTCAGACACCTGTGCCCTGTGCAAGTCACTACACTAGCTGCCCGTCAAATACAGAATTCAATTCAAACTCACTACCCTCATCCACAAAGTTCTCCACAGATCTGCCATACATTGCTTCCCTGATCTGAATCGACCACCCAGCCTGCGCCCTCCGCTCCGCTAATGAAATCAGATTAAGCACCTTTTCAACTGGTACCTCTCATTCCCGCATCCAAGACTTCTCCAGAGCAGCACCAGTCCTCTGGAACGCGCTACCCCAAACTACCAGGGCAATCCCTGACTCACACAACTTCAGGTGTGCTCTAAAAATGCACCTCTATAGGGAGGCATACCATATCCCCTAAACCAAACCCCTCTGTACTTCACCTGTTAACATGCTCCCTGTCCTACCGATTGCAATCCCTGCTAGCCACAATCAACCACCCCCTGTAGTCATACCGATTCGGCCACTATATGGCTCAATTTGACCATTGTCTACGTGTGTAGGATCCCACACTCTCCACCTCACCATACCGTGCACATCTCCAGCCCCTTTACCTTCTGTATCACCCCACCATTCATAGTATGTAAGCTCGTTGGAGCAGGACCCTCACCCCTACTGTTTCCATCAACTGATTACTACATGTAACCGTGATTTTCTTTCTGTGCCCCCTGTTTTCTAAGCGCTGCGGAGTATGTAGGCTCTATATAAATAAGGATTATTATTATTAGTGTTCATGATGCTTAAATCTGGACTTAATCTGGTTCAAATCAGCCTCATTATGTGAATGGGCCTCTAAAACTCAATTCATACTCTGCAAAAAAAAAGTACATATTGGTCTACATTCACATCTGCATCGGAGCCTCTGACAATAATCCAAGACAAATTAGTATGGCTGCACTATTTGAACCCGAAAAGTTTCGCCTGGAAGTCAAACAGACTCCATTCTAGTTAAGGGGGCCGTCCACTGCCGCTCAGATCCAACACGTGCCGGATGCAGCGGTTCCAGAGTTTTTGCTATTCGTCTCCAAGGGCAGAGTTAAACAATGAAAATCATCCAAAAGCCCGAGCCAAATAATAATCAGCAGCATGCTCAGTCTACTTCCAGATTCTATGATAGGAAAGTGCAAATTTCACCCATTGATTTCAAATCAACAATAACTACAAATTTGAGTACAATCTGGAAGAAATCTACACATACACCAGAGCTTCGGTTGTGGATTTCATTGAAATCCACAGCAGATGTTGCTTTTCAAGTCCTGAAAGTGTGAATATAGCTTTCTTCCCCTGATCAGGGTGTGCAGATATCCTTAGGTCTCCTTTGGACGGGCATATGGGTTTTTGTGCATGCCTCAGTACAACGTATTTGTGCTATGTACAAGTTTTTTTTGCGCGTGTATCGGCATATCCTACTGTACTTTTTGCACCTACCGGACATGTTAATTTGCATGCAGCAGATGAACACACCCCGATCTAAATGGCTATTTAGCCTAATGAGCTCAAGATGTTTTTGGTTTTTTTTTTCACAGAACTGCGCAGCATATTGCACATCTGTGTGCGCATTTCCGCACTTCCCATAGACTTCTATGGGGAGCTTGATAAGCAAATGCGCACAAAAAAAGTACAGGTACTATTTCTTTTGTGTGTTCATGCCCCAAAAAAGCAAATGTGAATGAACCTACTAAAATCAATGGGTTCTATTCTCTTTTCTATATGCCTGTGTCAAGGAACCCTTACCTGTAGAAAAAGGGATGTGATTTTACAATTATTTTTGGTTTGCATGGATCTATTCATGAATAACACAGTCAAGCCTTTGTAAAAGTGTGAATTATTAGCCCGACTGCCATTTAACATCAACTTCCAATTGTTTCATGTTTTTATAAAAAAGTATATAAATCACACTAAGTTCCTAATTTTGTTTCTTTTTTTTCTAAAATAACCCCCCTGAGCTGAAAACAACCGGATTTAAGAGGCAAATGTGTTAAAATCACAGATCTTTGGGGTTTGTGTCTCTGTCTTGGCGATGTGACAACGTGAAGGAATAACACTGTCGGCTCCCGACACCAGTTGGCACCCAGAACTGAAGTCAGCTGTAGCTAAAAGAGATTGGCAGAGAAAGAGAATACATTAGACATACTTAGACATAAACCGAGGGGAAGAACTGGAGGGGGAATGAATTCACATTCTGTACAGGGTCTCACAGGTTCCGGAGAAACAACTTATATATAAGATATTACACAATGAATCAGGCAATGAGCTGGTTACATTACGTTAGAGTTGAACTTTATCTATTGATGCTTGATTTTCTTTTTATTCAACTCTTCAAGACCAGTCATTTTTTTTTTTACGTTTTTTCGTCCCTGCCTTCCAAGAGCCATAATTTTTTTCATTGACTAGGCTGTATGAGGGCTTGTTTTGTGTGGTACAAATTGTGTTTCTTAATAGTACCATTTTATGTACCAAATAATGTGTTGAAAAACTTTAAAACATTTTTCTAATGGGGTGAAAGGTAAAAAATACGATTGCACCATTAGCTGGGGGTTTAGTTTTTATGGTATTCACAATGCAGTAAAAATGACATGTACTTTATCCTGTGGGTCAGTACAGTTATGGAGATACCAAATTCATACAGTTTTTTTATGATTTACTACTTTTAAAAAGTAAAGAAACTTTTTTTTCATAAATAAAAATTGTTTTTCGTTGACATATTTTATATCTTTCTGTCAATTGGAGAGGGATATTTTTAACGGGGCGAGCTGTAGCTTTTACTAGTATCATTTTGGGGTACATAAATATTTTTCATTAAATTTTGGGGGAGACAGGGTAACACAATAACCCCACAAGTCTGGCATTGTGTACTTTTTTCTTCCAGTGTTCTTCATTTTTTTAGTCCCCAAAGGGCACTTGTACTTACAATCATTGGATTGCTTGTACTATATATATTATATATATATATATATATATATATATATATATATATATATATAGCAAAAATTTGGTATTGCAGTGTATAGTCATTTTCAATGATGCTCTAATAATAGGGCATCTCTCCCCTCTGCTATGAGGGGAGAGTATGAGTCTGTGAGACTTGTTTCCTCCTCCTCAACCCTTGCAACCTCCCTTTTATTGCACATAAGTCTCACCTATTCACAGACAAACTAACAAGTAAAACAGAGAGAACATAACATAAGTATCACGTTTAGAGAACCCATCCTCCAGAACCTTCTCTATGGAGGGATCCCTAGATGGAAGTATATAGCTCCAAGGAATGGGAGAAAAACCCCAAGCAAAAAAACTCCATGGCTAGATTGTCTCTAACCCCCATGCCAGAGAGGTGTCCTACTGGAATGGGGCTGTATGCTATGTATCAGGGTTAATTCTGAAAGCAGAGGTGCCAGTATCCAGAGTTCATGTAGGAATAAACCAGATGTTCCTAACTTTCTATTAATGCCTTTTTAGTGGTTTGACTCAGCGTGAATAACGAGTCACCCCAATCCAAGCCGAGATAGCTACTATGATAAAAGATAGCTAGCACAATTGATACACTATATAGAGATAGGGATTAATTCCCGAACTTCTATCTGACTCAAAATAGTTGAGCCAAAGGCAAAATCAATGAGGTTCAAGTGGGTTCGACGCGTTTCTATGGAACCTACAACTCATCAGGAACCTAATTGTCTTGATAAAAATGGATTCAAGTGCTATAACTGGCTCAGTGATAGAAAGCAGAGGGTGATAATAAACGGTTCATACTCTGACTGGGCCACCATTGCTAGTGGGGTGCCACAGGGTTCAGTATTGGGCCCCATTCTGTTCAATATATTTATCAACGACCTGATAGAGGGGCTGCACAGTAGAATATCAATATTTGCAGATGATACAAAATTATACAAGATAATCAATGCAACGGAGGACAATGTACGGCTACAAACGGACTTAGATAAGCTGGGGGCTTGGGCAGAAAAATGGCAAATGAAGTTCAATGTTGATAAATGTAAGGTTATGCACATGGGCAGGAGAAACGGATGTCACCAATATACACTAAATGGGGTACTGCTAGGGAAAAGTGAGATGGAAAAAGACCTGGGGGTACTAGTTGACTGTAGACTTAACTGGAGTAACCAATGCCAGTCAGCTGCTGCAAAAGCAAATAAAGTCTTGGGTTGCATTAAAAGAGGTATAGGGGCGATGGATGAGAACATCATTCTTCCACTATATAAGGCACTTGTTAGGCCCCACATGGAATACTGTGTGCAGTTGTGGACTTTGGTGCTCAGAAAACATGTTACAGTGCTTGAGGAGGTTCCAAGAAGGGCAACTAAACTAATACATGGAATGACGGGACTGGAATACCCTGGAAAAAAGACGGTTAAGGGGCGATCAAATAACTATGTATAAATACATGAGGGGATAATACAAGGATCTCTCCCATGATCGGTTTGTACCCAGGACTGCGACGATAACAAGAGGGCATCCGCTACGTCTAGAAGAAAGCAGGTTTCACCTCCAATACAGAAAAGGGTTCTTTACTGTAAGAGCAGTGAGACTGTGAAACTCTCTGCCTGAGGGTGTGGTGATGGCAAAATCCATAGAGGAGTTTCAAAGGGGACTTTATGGTTTTCTAGAGGGGAAGGATATTACAGGATATAAATTTTAGGTGACCAGCGGGTTTTTGATCCGGGCATACAGACAGGTGGGAACTATTAGAGGTTGATCCAGAGATAAGTCTGATAGCCATTAGAAAGTCGGGAAGAAATTTATCCCCCAAAAGGGCTAATTGGCTCCTGCCTCTTGTGTTTTTTGCCTTCCTCTGGATCAACAACTTGGGAGGATAAACAGGCTGAACTAGATGGACATTGTCTTCATTCGGCCTTACATCCTATGTTACTAGAAGATCATATAGTTCATATCAAAAGACTGCCCTTTGGACTGGCGATTAAGGTTCAGCATTGCCCACCCCAAACAAGGAGTGTAATCCCAGGAGGCACAATCTCCTTCTCCTAAAAAATGCTAAATCCAATTAACAAACCAGACTAATGCTCAGATGGATATTATAATGTCCTAAAAAGGACATAAATAGACCCTACTCTACCTCAAGCTCCATTAGAGGATCCCCAGAGGACCTAATAATCCCTGGGCTCTGTTATAATCTCCTACCAAAGGAACAATCCCCTAACCAAACGAATAACAAAAGGAGAAAAGGAAAAGAAAAATGGTAGTGAGACCACCAGCCCTGATGGTGGAGTGGCGGTCATTATGACTAAGGGCTGATTGTGGAGGACGGGTTCTCCAACCTTAATACTTATATGTTATGTTCTGTCTGTTTTACTTGTTAGTTAGTCTGTAGGCCTTAGTTATAATTGATATCAATGAAGGTTAAATTTTAGGGCACTCATCTGTGAATAAGCTGTATTTAAATTCGGGTTCCCTCTACCTCAGGAAATTTACTACTCACCTATATAAACCTTGTCAGTGAAATGCCTGTTTACTAAGGACTAGAGATGAGCGAACATACTCGTTTAGGGCAATTACTCGAACAAGTATCGCTTTTTTCGAGTAACTGCCTACTCGGGCAAAAGATTCGGGGGTGCCGGGGAGTGGGGGGCGGTGGGGTGGAGTGGGTGGTAACAGGAGGGAGCTCTCTCCCCCCCTGCAACCCCCCGCTCACCCCCGGCGCCCCCCGAATCTTTTCACCCGAGTAGGCAGGTACTCGAAAAAAGCGATACTCGTTCGAGTAATTGCCCTAAACGAGCACGTTCGCTCATCTCTACTAAGGACATTTAAGGCCTTTTTACATGGGACAACCAGTTGGGTGTAGATACCTGACAGGTCATCCCAGTGATAAATCGTTCCTGTGCTTTTACACAGGAACAAGCACCACTTAGTGAATGGAGGCAGAGTAGGCCAGGGTCCATTCTGACCCCCTCACCTCTATTCACAATAAACAGGCAGTCATTCATAGTTGAATGACTGCCTGTTTACATGGGCTGATCCTTCATTCAGTTTTCTGTGAGCAAAAAACTGAATGACGTACAAGAAGTGAAAGAATTCTATTTCGTCATTCAGTACGGGCATGCATGTACACTAAATGATAATTGTTCAGATTCCCACTGGATGCAGAAATCTGAACGATTTATCAGCCCGTGTAAAAGGGCACTAAACTAATGGGTCTAACAGAACCTTATGTCTGCAGCATACTGCATCCAAGCTGTGCGTAAAGTGAGAGTCTGATAGATTAAAGCAGATATCAATCTACCATGAAAAGGATAGAAGAAATTATGCTCTCCAAGCTGCTGTCTCTGATACACAAGGCTACTCACCTGCACACTCCCAAATATTTTCCTCCTGGTAATTACTGGAGGAGTCCATAAAAAAACTAATTATGTAACCAGCTGAAATCTTTATCCAAATAGGACCTTTTACTAACATGGTCTACCTTGTTAGCCAAGGCGCCTCAAGGACAACAACACTTCTTTAACCCAGGTAATCTAGTTGTGTGGCTTAATTCAACTTTGACCACCAGGGACAGTCTTGCAGTCTTATTTCAGCTGCAGACCAAGACTTCCTTGCTTAAGAATTCTTACACGGAGGAGGCATGAGGGGGGACTTTATGAAGCTCAAAGGGGTTGTCTGGGCTCGCTTCAACTATCCTCTGGATAGGTCATCAGTATTTGATGGACGGGGGTCCACCACTTTGGACCCCCATCCATCATATTGTCCAGTGTAGCGGGCCAGACGTTGTCATCAATGGATGGAGAGGAAGTGCGGGCGCCAGCTTCACTCCCATTGAAATCAATGGGAGAGCCGCGCTGCTACTGTAGACAGGATGTCCTTAACAGGAACAGGAAGTACAGTAGCAGCGCGGCTCTCCCACTAAGAGGATAGGTCATCATTTGGAATGAGCCCAGACCATGCCTTCAAGTTGGCGTAAAAAGTCATAAATTTTGTTGAAAGCCCTATTTGTACAAAAACGTTGTGACTTTTTGAATTTATATTGAGGTGTGGCAATTTTTTAAAAAGTGGGTATGGCTTGTTGGAAGGGAGCGTGGCCCCCCAAGCTCAACAAATTTAACACCTTAAGCATGTAGCCTTTTTTTTCCATTCTCGGTCCCGTCCCCGTCTCCCCACCCCACCCCACCCCACCTTCAAAAAAATCATAACTCTTTTATTTATCCATCAGCACAGTTGTCTAAGTTCTTCCTTCTTACGGGACCAGTAGTATTTTTCAATAGTATTATTTATGCCCCTGTCAGTTGGACATGATTAGCAAAGGTTTGCAGCTTCTGAATATAAGGTTTCCATTAACGGACAGCCTTCAAAAATCTTGAAAACTGTGTGGAATTGAAACACAAAGTATTAGAAAGTTCCATGGCTTAAATACAATCAGTAAGTGTTATTTCCATCCATCCCATTGATACATTTTAATCTATGGCCAAGATGACAGTGTGATTGCTTCTATTCTATTTCTTCTGCTTGAAGAGGTATTCTGCGACTTTTTAAAATTTCTTTCCGTTAATGACCAACAGGTCATCAATAGGTGATCAGCAGGGGTTTGTCGCTTGGATCCCCATCAGTCAGCTGTTTCCCAGAGCCTCTGTCATTGCGGTCAGCACAGGAAGCAGAAAGCGCTGACCGTAGTGCAGCGGCCTGGGTTGGTATTGCAGAAGCAGGTACTGTTGAATTCAATGGCAGTGGCACCTACAGTTCCAACCCGGGCTGCTGCGCTATGCTCAGCACTTTCTGTTTCTTGCACTGACCATTAGCTAACTGGTGGGGATCGGAGTGGTGGATCCCTACTGATCACGGTTATCAATCAAAAAAATAAAAAACGTCCCTGAATATCCCTTTAACATTACCTTTAAAAATAAATAAATGCTAATAAATGCTACTAAAGTAATAGAAGTCAAGTCCTATTTGTGAACCGTTACTTCCAACATAAACAATGAAACATTCTCAGTATACCATAGTATATATGTAATAAACAGAACTCTTTGCTCGACATATCTTATTCATTGTGTCTAAAATGATCTGCCTTTCATTATAGCTGCAGCTGGTCATCTAATGGTGCTGGGTGCGAAGCCGTGATAGGAGCTGACTCTCCCTTCCGCAACCCAACCAATACTGGCAGAAGAAACAAATATTAACACTTTCCTCTAGTCAGTTTTGCTGCCTTCCTACCAATAAGGCACATAGATAGTAAATGATATGAACATACAGTTGATGAGCAAGTTTCTATGTTTCATAGCAGGTGTTTTGACACCAACATCTTACATCTATAGTCTAGGGTTAAAAGTTTACATAATTCTAAGATTATACTCCTCTCTTTCCAGTAACAATAAACCTTTTCTATAAGAGGGTGACGTGGGGGGAGCTGGCATCTGGGTGCTAACACCCACCAGGAGTTTATTTTAACCAATGTTTTGCCCCTTTGGGGGAAGGTTGCCACCCTGTTGCTTTATCCTACTGACCAATACCCTGACCATTGGAGAAAGGAATGTGTTAAGGGGCTTGGCAAACATATACAAACAATTCAAATGACACTGTGTGGACTCGGACTCTAGTGACAGTAACAGAGAGGAAAGGATAACTGACTGACAAGGCTCTTCCAAGTATCGAGAATCATGGGTAAGTCAGAAGTTGGGCAACTATCTATCTAAACCTTAGATGAAATATCCAATGAACATACACATAGTAATGATAAGAATGCCATTATCTGAGCATGCATCAATACCTAGATCAATAGGATTGATTACTAATAAACTTGTGATTGTTTCATTATGTTATATGTAAGTTAATATGTTATAAAGTTTTGTTCTGCAAGGAAATGATGGGATATATGCAGAAGAGCTAAACAAATGCCTAATCTAAATGTATACTAACATAACACCAACGTCCCGATTCATACAGATGACAGAACATTATTCTGTGTGTTCGCTACAATTACATTCCAAAGGAAGAGAAACTTTTTATTGCACAATAGGCTGACAGGAAACACACTCACCTTATTGTGCAGATTTACACTGACAGTTATGGGGGGACTATATAATTATAACGCAGATTATACCATCTCATCTCTATAAAACTGGAGATGTGAACAATAAGACTATTTGTTTCTTGCTAAATGTCTCATTTAGCTTTAAGCTATGGAAGGCCTGAGATGCCTATTTTATAAAAGATATTTGATACAAGTAAGGAAATCTATGACCTCTTACCGACCGCTTCTTCTACCGCAGTGCATTCCTTAAAGGGAAACATTGTATCACATGTAAAAGATCAGAATTCTGAATGTGATTTCACATCATGTTCCTAGTTCTGTCTTAAAATGTATCATTATTATTATAGCTATTATTAGGTTATGTTCACACGGGGTAGATTTGATGCAGGATATCGGAGGCATTTCCATGTGTAAAGAAATTTGCAGCTACTGTTCTGGATTTGTTACCCATTTTGGCTTCTCCATTGAAGTTCACAAGTCCTCTGCTGCTAAAATTGACATACTGCAGAATTTCGCCCCACAGGTCAATTTACATACTGATTTAGTGCAGATTTTTCCTGCAGTGTGTAGATGGTGGCTCAGTGGTTAGCACTGTTGTCTGGTAGTGCTGGGAACCTGAGTTCAAATCCCACCATGACTAACATCTGCATGGAGTTTGTATGTTCTCCCCGTGTTTATGTGGGTTTCCTCCCATACTACAAAAACATACTGATAGGTGAACTCACATTGTGAATCCCAATGTAGATGTCAAGCGATGCACAGCTTAGCGGAGTAAGTGTGTGCTAATTTTGAAAATGTCATCCACATTCCTGTTACTGTAAATGCAAATTTACTGTTTTCGGAACTGTAAATCCGCCATGAGTGATGATGGTTCTTGTTTTTGCTGACATATTTACGCTTTTCCACTACAACACTTCATTTTAACCCCACCAACAATGTCATCCATTGCCTAGAACACTCTCCCATAGAAGTCAATGATCATCTCCTGTCCACAGGTTCTTATAGTCCATATGGCTACTGTCAATCTTATTTCTAATTGCTATTTCTCAGGCAAGATATCTGTTCTATAATTCTGTATAAGAAATAGAATTAAAAAAAAATCTACTGTCAGAAAATATAAAAGGATTAGACACATTCTAGTTATAACTAGCAAAATAAACTATAAGTAAGGCTGCTTTCACATCTGCAGCCGGAGTTCAATTTTCCTGCTCCGTTCGGGGAGCAGGGAAGGGGAATCTCTTGGCTGAACGGCTCTGTGTTATGACGAAACCGAACAGCGCCGAAGAGATCCCATTGACTATAATGGGGTCCGATTTGGTTTCTGCTCAGCTGGTATTTTACTATAAGAAAAAGTGCGGTATGCAGCGCTATTTCTAACGGTATTTAGTGCTGGATTAATGATGGAACCTCTGAACGGAACCCTGATCTGAACCCAGCCTAAGATATTACCTTTAAAGTGAATCATACATATATATAGATAGATAGATAGATAGATAGATATACCATAATGCATGCTTTAAAGGATTGTCCCATCACAGACATCGCCTTTTACATAAAAGCTGCTGGCCTCAAGAAGAGCTGCTGCTACAGAAGAAATGTAGTGTAATATGTGGCTATATATGCATTTAAATAAATGGACGACCATGTATTGCATTGGAACTGGACTTACAAGAGCAAGAACCAATGCTTTTTGAGGACCTCATAGGGTCATATGGCAAGGGGTTGTAAAGATGAGATCAATGAACAGTTTGCAAACGTTTAATCCTTTGCAGTCCAATTTTGGATTCAGGGTTTCCTAGGTTGCTTTCTCTTTCTGCCATTATACAATGGTGCCATCTGCTGGCTAGAGCCAGTACTGCGGTATGTGACATGCTGGAGAGGCCCCCGACAACAGAGTGGCCAGTAATCTACAGTAAGAATATCCTGCCGGACATCTTCCGACATCGGAGCTGTACAGCCTTCAATCCGAATGTCTTTAGATGTCAGACAGTGCATTGGAAAGGGTAAAGTGTTACAGATATGTCAACTATGGGTATGAATGTATAAATGGCTTGAGAAGAGAAGGGACTTGTTATTTGTATAGCACCAACTTATTCCGCAGCACTTTCAGGTAATTTATTTATTACCCTCCCATCCAGCTGGGTTCTCATTTTACCGTCCCGGAAGGATGGAAGGCTGAGTCAACCTTGAGCCAGGTACCTTAACCAAGCGGGGATTGAACTCACAACCTTCAGGTCCACACGAGGCCCCCCATGAGGAAAGTACTTAGTGTGTTGCTGAACACTGACTAACTCAATATTGCAGTTCAAAGCCACTTTAATTATTAGGGGATTGTAATGAGAGATTCTCTACAGTTACAATCAGTAGATTCAGAGTGCTAGGGAAATCAAACTCACTGCTGTTTCCCGGGCAGTGGAATTCAGAGGTCATTCTTCTAGGCGCCGTCCGAGGTGACACTAGTGACAGTCCCTGAGAGAGTTGGATTCATCCACCACCGTCCTGCTCTGGCTCCAAATCACAATAAAATCCACAATAGTTTATAATAAACAATCTAATTTGCATTTTGTGTTCTCTAGATGTTCTATGTAACAGAAATACAATGTATCTCTTCACCCAACAGTGATGTCATAAATCCACAGTATGCAAATACACAGTGAAGTGTTACAACTCATAACATGCTTGGCTTACATGTACAATGTGGCGTGTTTATCATCACAATTGTACAATATTCTTTGTGTTCCTGTTACGGAGTAGGAGTAATGGGAGGTACTCGGTGTCAGGACATGCCAGCCCCCCCTTCTCTATAGTCACTTGTCTGTAATACAGAGGCTAATTGTCTATTCTTGTGATTGCTTGTGGGAGTGTTGTCTATTGTATTACAGGTTATGAATATATTTTCTGTATACTATTACTGTATGTTGTGAGATAGAACAAAAGCTTCACAGTCTTGTTAAATAATTGAAATACATCAACTTTTTTGGCACCACTAATGAAGATAGTCCAGATAAAAAATCCAGAGAGGGACTGTGCGCCATTGTTTTGGGACTTCTTTATTTAGAGTTCTTTATAGTCAATAATAAAGGGTTACAGTGTATTGGTCTGTAGTAGCTTTATATCTGCTTATTGTATTGCTAATGTCCAAATTAATTGATTAATCCAGATGTGTGTGCATATGCTGTATATTATATATTCCATTCAGATACTGTAGCCTGCACATGTTTTCTATAAATGGAGCAAAGACAGCAGATTTGTAGAAAATACATGACTTCTCACAGAAGAACTAAGTCAGTGGAGCAGAAGAGGGACAGTAGTGTCATTTTGGTGATGGAAGCCAAATTAGAAGTCCCAGTGGACTATGGTAATAAAACTTACTTGAGCTGTAGTCCAATATTTCAGCACCATTTCCGCAATGCTGCATCAAAATCCACAGGCTATGGAATTGAAAGTGGCTTAAAAACTGCCTGCAGTTCCGCAACTAAATAAGCAGCTAGGACTCCTTCACACTGGCAAGGGTGATATCGGACCCTGAATCATGGCCCCATATCGCCCTCGCCATCCATGTGACATCCACATGGAAACATCCTTGTGTCACTGCGGGGATGAAAGAATTCCCCGCCATGGCTGTCACAGTCACGCCAGAGGATTGGGGAGTTCTCCCATTACTTTCAATGGGGCCGATGCTGCTGCCACCGACCCCATTGAAAACAATGGGCGATATCGTAGAAAGAAAGGACGTGATGCGATTTGTTTCCTGCATAGCATTACATTGCCAGTGCGGGAAAACATTGCTAATGTAAATGACCCCATTCGGTTCATATTTGTGTGAGTCTCGCAATGCACAAATCTCGCACGAGCGAATGTGCATGAGTGTAGTGTTCTTGCAGAATGAATAATGCTTTTTTTCACAGACATCTGTGTATTTTACTGTACTTTTCGCGCTCACCAGGTATGTTCATATGTGAGCGGCAAACAAAGACGCACCAATTGAAATGGCTAATGCATTCCAGATGTGTTCTTTTTCCTGCGCAATTATGCAGTGTTTCAAACGTCTCCTTGCATATTGCACACGCATTTGCGCACCCTCCATTGACTTCTATGGGGACCTTTGGTGCAGAAATGAGCAAAAAAATAGAACATGTTCTACTTTTTTTTGCGTGACTAAAATACGCGCTTAAAATACAGAAATGTGAACGAACCCACTGAAATCAATAAGTGATCTATTCTCTGCATATTGGGCACGCAAACTTTGCGCGCACAAATATGCCTGTGTATAGCCAGCCTTAAACCTGTGGATTTTCATGTGGTATTCTGCACCTGCGGATTTGGCTGCATCCTGCAGTGTAATTTCCGCCCATTTACATGCAAAGACAATCTTTCAAACGATTGAAAGATTGACAGTTTTAGCGATTATTTTGCATAAAGTGGTAATGGACACTAAAGTCCATTAAGACTTTATTGGTTTCATTTGCATGTAAAAGGGCCCCCAGGAGCTGTTTGTAGAACACAGCATGTGGTCTGAGCTCTGCACACAGCTCCATCGTTCTTGCACGGGCTGTCGGCAGAATATAATGTAATCTCCGACTCCTGTGCAGAACACAGCGTGCGGTCCCTGTTATGTACTCTCCGGGTGAACGATGGATTTTAAGCTCACCTTAAAATCATCGTTCAACCGAAGAGTGAACGATGTCAGCATTTACACACAACGATTATCGTTCATATGCCATTGTTTGAAAGAATTTTGAGTGATAATCGTTGCGTGTAAATGGGCCTTTTTGGTAGACAGGGTTAACAGCTGCCTGTAAATTCGTCAACTGTGCATAACAATAAGAGACTATTTTTCCAGTGTCATCGGTAAGAGAATAATTGACGCACCTGTGATTTTTTTGGAAGTTGGAGAAGCTTGCTCACATTGTTATCATCATAACAAATATGTTCAAAGCAGTATTGTGAGCTATAGCCACATTACTTAAAGGGCCATTCCAGCAAAAACACGTTTTTCCATCCCTGCTCTCTTCACGTGATTGCCTGTCACACTCTAGAGTTCTACTCTGTGTATTCTAGTCTCTTCCACGCAGTGCAGACCCCTGTCTGCTGCTTATTAGGTACCATCTTGATTTTGAAATTTTTTACTTTCAGTTTCACATCCACTCAATGATACATTGGCACAGCATTAGCAGAGGCTATGCCATTGTGCCTGCTGGGGGGGAACAGTTTAATTATCATAACCTGCTATATACACCTTAATAAGCTACAGATCATAAGTATCCACTCAGGAGGATGAGCTGTGATCTCCTCTATTATCACTGTGTGACAGGAGCTGTGTGATCATCATCAGTAACTGTGATAGGAGAACTTGTGTCCCACTCTAGGCAGTTACAGTGGTAGATCCATGTAACAGCATCACACAAACTGAGAATCTGACTAGAATATGAATCCATAATCTAAGCTAGTCAGAATTGAGATCATATGACCAGCCGAAGAAAAATACGCTGGTAGATCAGACGGAAAAAAATAACTAACCAAGGTAACATAGCTCACTTATATATACTGGAGGGATAGCTGAATGATGAATTAAATACAAAAAAAAAAAAATCATCAGAGTGGCCCTTTAAATCATTATGATTCAGCAGGCATTTCCAATGGGTCAGTAAAAAACGTAGTCTATGATTTTAGGATAAGTTGTCCAGAGAAATAAAAAAAAGTTTGGCAACCCTGCTAGTAGATCTCAATCTAATGGTTACCTATCATAGCCTAGCTCTGGTCAGCCAAAGTTAGCACTACATACTATACAAAAGTGCTCTACTAGTAAATATGATAGCAATATATACCATATATATATAAAAGTACAGTATTGCACCTGACTGCAATGTAAATGCACTACAGATCAGAAGACTATTTTTTTTTTATATCTATCTATACGTATATTCACTTCTTAGTATATCTCCTGTCAGTCAAACCAGAGTCCTTCAAAAGGAACAATACCTCTGCAGCGCCACCTATTGGAAGGCAGCATTCCTGCAAGTCAATGTCAAACTCTTTATACAAGCCTTGTAACAATCACTGCGAATTGAAAGCCAAGCCAGAATCCATACATAGACAGCTGTTTCGGGGTGTTTGCCCCTCATCAGTGTGCAGTAGGTTTCTGGCTTGGCTGGTGAGAGGCCTGTGATGTGGGTCAGGAACGCAATTTTTTTCTCCTTAGGGAGAGCACCTAGAAGGTGAGTGTGTGAGGAGATTTATATAGCCATTTGGGCTTTTCTGGGTAATATGCAAATAAGGGAGATGGAACAATACCTCTGTAGCACCACCTATTGTAAGGCAGCATTCCTGCAAGTCAATGTTAGACTCTTTGTAGAATGTGTCACTCTTTGATGGATTGGTGCATCTATACTGCCATATTCTATGCACACTAAACCTCTAACAAATGGGCATTAATATAAGGAACACATAATAGTGGTAAGTAGGGCTTAATTTGAATGTGTACTCTAGGGCAGGGGTCCCCAACTCCAGTCCTCAGGGACCACCAACAGGTCACGTTTTCAGGATATCCTATGGTAAGAACACCTGTGGCAATGTCTGAGGACTGACAATAATTACATCCCCTGTGCAATACTGAGGAAATCCTGAAAACATGACCTGTTAGTGGTCCCTGAGGACTGGAGCTGGGGAACACTGCTCTAGGGCATTAATTTGAATGTAAACTAATGCCTAGTGCTTACTCCATGGTTCTGCTTTACATCTCTACGCTCATAAATACACCGGACTCTCAACTATGTGACTGGTCTTTATTTTTAATTGCATCTTTTAGCCAGATGGCACAATATATATTTCTGTAATGATTTGGCTAATAGGAGAGAGGACCTGACCTTCTATAGGGCAGCGTAGTTGGACGGCAGATCTGCTTTAAATCTTCCCTGATGAAGAGACTGTCAGTAGTAGCAAAAGCTTGCTATTTGTCATCATCTTTTCAGTTAGCCATTACAATGTAACACCTACTGAGGACTCTTCATTTTTATCTGAACTCAAGCCATCTCCTATAAATGTAATGTCATGTTTGCATTGCAGGCTGGCACAATGGTTGTATTCGTTGCATGGTTGGAGTCCCAGTTGCTTCAGTCATCGCCACTGTCCTTTGTTTCGCTGGGGTTGCCCTGTTTTGTGGATGTGGTCATGAGGCTCTCAGTGGAACTGAAAAACTCATTGAGACCTACTTCTCCAAGAACTACCAGGAATATGAATATCTAATTCATGTGTGAGTATCGCTCAGTAATTACTATATTTGTAAGCACATAGTGGGCCTTATTTACCAAAACTATCTTTGTTGCCCATTGCAACCAATCACAGCTCAGATTTCGTTTTCAAACCGCTCTGGTAAAACCAACGCTGTGCCGTTATTGGTTGATATGGCCAACAAAGACAGTTTTTTCTCCTAGACAGCCATAGTGTCTAGGATACAACTATCTGTAAAAGAGCCAACTTTTTACAGCTATCAGACAAGATCTTGATAACTCATATGTAACCATGTATATAGTGATTTTCCAGTCAGTTCTCTTTCCTTTTTTGGTCATTTTGTTCATGCCTTGTTTAGTGCCTTGTTCATGGCCTCTCTGATAGCAACCATCAAGACTAAGGCTAACCTTTCTTTTTTCCACTTAACGCTTCCAACCATCTCTATGGGATCCCACGCGTACAGCCTTCTAAAAAGAGTCAAGCTGGCTGATGTTGCAAGGGAATTCCGCAGGAACGGGGAGCCGGGTGAGTATGACCCTACATCACCTAAACTATAAGCAACATAACTTAGTTTACGGTGCTTATAGTTGATGACAGGTCCCCTTTAATGACAGCAGGCAGAGATCTTGAAAACCCAAAGGCATTGATATAAACAGTATGCTGGAAACTTTATAACTTTTCAAAATACAAAGGATAACCTGTATGCTCCGCTGTCTTACTGGTCAGGCATGCCCACTGCCATCCAATTCTGTAATGATAGTTTATACAGTCATGAATGCACGCTCATCATTAATTCACAATGGAGCATTCTGGGAGATGTAGTTTTTGCACTCTCCCGCGGCCATTTTAAATAACAATTTAGAAATCTGAAGCTGGCAGGAAAGCAGCAGTGGCGCAGGTTGGCGAAAAAAGGACCTGGATTTCAGTATGACGATTTAGATGGACATTTGGAGTAATGGCAATAAATGGAAATGTTACGGAAATTTTGAAAAATGTTTCCAGTCTCCGGAATGCCCCTTTAAGCCTGGGGACCTTAATAAAAAGATGATGCGTATCCTCCCATATTCAATACATTGACTTGCATTGTATGATCATCTTACCAAGAGTGAGGTACAAGGGTTTATCAAAATTATGGAAACGCAGGATTGATAAAGCCATTAGTAATGCATACAGTAATAATACGCAGGTGGACCCTGACGCCTCCGTTTGTCGTTAATGTGTAGTTTCTATGCAAATAAACAGATTCACAAAGATAATTACAATGTTATCATGAGCACAAATCCTGGATGGGAAATGTGGTTTGGTTCAACGAATCTTCCTTTACGGTATTTCCCATCATAGGGCGTGTTTATGCCTGGTGAATGCCAAAGGAAGCCTATCATCCAGCCCGTCTGACTCCCATAGCCAATAATGGTGGTGGATCCATCATGCTTTTCTACAGGACCCATTGTCACCTTAAAAGGGAGAGTAGCTGTCAAAGATTTTACTGACATTTTGGCTGATCCGGTCTACCCAATGGTGCAGACATTGTTTCTTGATGGATTTTCCAGAATAATAATGCCCCCATCTATGCAGCTCGCTATGTCCAGGTGTGGTTTCTGGAGCATAAAGATCAGCTTCAGCATCTTCTCTGGAGTCACCAGACATGAACATCATCGAGCTACCCTGGTCTGTTCTGGAAACAAGAATGAGAGTTTGTTAATATGTTAAAGCCCATCAACATCTCTACCGAGGCTTGAACAGTTACTGCATGACTGATGGTCTAATATTCTATTAGACAAGATTCAGTGCTTTTATGAGTCCATTCCCAACCAAATCCAGGCTGTATTAAATGCCAAAGATGACCCTTAACTTTATTAATTAATGAAATATCTAGGTGTTTCCATTATTTTGATAAACTCTTGTATATATGTATTTAGCATATTGTAGGCATCTGCTTTTATGCCCATAATAACCACTCAAACTGAAAAAAACTTTAGGACCACGTTGCTCGCCATGTTTGCTTTATTGAGATGTAAGATCTGACTTGATAAAGAACTGCCTTCATGACAGACACCAACCAGCCAGTGTCACCGCCCGTTCTCTTGGCATCAAGGTTCACATCCTGGGCGCCATGATGCCAGGAGTTCAGATGGGTGATACTGCAGCCTCCAATTAACTGCAGCAGTCACCTGGCTGGACCAGGATTGCCACGGGAGCCAGGGGAAGAAGAGAGGTCAGTATAGTTTCTTGTGTCATTTTGAGGCACGGCCAACTGTTTCGGACAACCCCTTTATGAATATCTGTCAACGATCAGATATGCCTGCCCACAAATTGTGTTTAAATTAAGTGTCCTACTTCAAGATGAAATAAAAAACCCATTTAGTATTTCATGTCTATTTTTTTGATGAAGTCAACAAATCAGTTGTAACTAATATTCTTCTCTCTGTACAGGGTCAATGCCTTCCAGTATGCAATTTATGGAATTGCCATCTTCTTTTTTCTGTTTGGCATTCTACTCCTGGCTGAGGGATTTTACACGACTACTGCAATCAAACACATCCTGGGAGAATTTAAGCCACATGCTATAAAAGGGGGTCTTATATCAACTGTCACAGGTGGACCACCCAAAAGTAGAGGTCCCCGATCAAGGCATCCAGTCCACACCTTAGAATTGCTTTGCCGTTGCTTAGGGAGGTGGCTGGGACACCCCGACAAGGTAATTAAAGTCTAACATTAGGAAAATTTCCATCTTACAGGGTGTGTTAAATCTTGCTACATGCCTGATTGCTCAACATGTGTTACAGTTTATTGTGGCTTCTGCAATTTTCAATGTGTTTCACTATTGTGTTCTGTGTAGTAATACGGGCCTGTGTTGGTATTTTCCATGTAGTTTGTTGGTGTTACATATGCTGTCACCATCTTGTGGATCTTAATCTTTGCCTGCTCAGCCGTTCCTGTCTACATTTATTTCAACACGTGGGTCACCTGCCAGTCTATTGCAGTTCCAGCAAAGACCTCAGCTGGCATCAGTAATTTGTGTGCTGATGCACGCATGTATGGTAAGTGTGAAAGGTTTCCAAGCTGTAGGCCTTGAAGCCATTATCACAGTGATTAGGTTTTATATCATTGTTGCTTCTTAATTTAAGGAAGCTATTGAGACTTAGTTACTGACGATCTATCCTTACGATAGGTCATCAATAGTAGATCGATAGGGAGCCAACTGTCAGCACCTGCACTGAAGAACTTGTTTGAGGAGGCTGCAGTGTACTGGTGAGCACTGTTGGCTCTTCATTGTATACCAAGCATAGTGCCATACATATTTTAGCTTGAATGGAACTGAGCTACAAAAAGGCCATGTGACTAATGGAAGGTGACATCACAGGCCAAGGAAGAGGCAACCACACTTGCCTAAACACTGCAGCCCCTTCAAACAGAGGACTGAGGATTGGAGCCCCATTGTTCTGATACCGATGACCTATTCTAAGGATAGCTCATCAATATCTAAGTCACGGAAAACCTTTTAAGTATCTAGCTGCTCAAAAACCATGATGCAATGTCCTTATTTTGACATCACATCTCAATTTGAACTATTGCTAAAAAATGTATTTGACTGCAAAGGCACATGTACCTAAGAGAAAGCCAATAATGTTGCTCTGATGCCCTTGATGAGGGTGCCGAGCCCTGGTTGGTCTAACCTAATGTTTCATGGTATGGGAGAAACTGTGCAGGACTCACCTATTCAGAAAAAGATTATTAGCAAATAAGGAATTAAAGTCCTAAAAAGTGTGTGGCCCGTAGAAAAAAAAACACGAGACCATTTTGTTTTGGTGGCAAAACCTTGTGGCATAATGGAGGAAGGGGTGTTTTGATAATTGTTTTGGAGTCTATACTCTTATGTATGCCACTGAAATGCTATAGTGATATTTAATGATATCTGGTATAGGATCAACCCTAGAATGAAAATGCAGTATAGTTCAAAACTTAGGATCTGTTCAGACTTTGTTCTACTCTACATTCCAAGGTTAGGTCCAGGGTCTCCATCTGAAACGAAATCTGGACAGAACCATAGGCTTTGTTTATTCAAATGAAGATTAATAAGGTCTCCATTTGAGTAGGTGTTCGTTCTTTTCTGGCATTTGTGCTGGACAAAATAATGTAGTCGACTATGCTATTCTGTCCACCACAAATGCCAGAAAAGAACAAAAACCTTATCAAACTGAGGCCTTATTGGTCTACGATTGACCAATGAGACTTTGACTTTGTTTGAATCCCATTTTTGAGGATTTAGGCATAACCCTTAGGATGGAACCCCAGGACGTAGAGTAAGAGAAGGTCTGAACAAAGCCTTACACTCACATCTATCTACAAGATAAATTGGACTGGGGCTGTTTTAATAAACACACTTAGGCTGTGTTCACATGGTGGAATCCATGTTGGATTCTCAGTGGGACACAGCTGCATGCAATGTGGATTCCGCATCAAAAAGTGATATTTCACTTTTTTTCTGCACATGAATTTCACATCCATGCTATATAGACTACAACACAGATTTCAATTACAATCAGTAGAGGAATACAATAAACAGATTTGCCAAAGATTTGATGGAAAATTGGTGAAGAACTGGCACAGATTCTGCTCAAAATCTGCAGCAAAATCCGCCATGTAAACAAAACCTTAAGTAGATTTTTATTTTCTCAAGATTATTTTTTAAACAATTTCCCATCAATGTAAGATAAATGTTTGTGAAGCTGTAAATCACACATTTGCTTTCTAAACTCTGTTGATTTTCAATGGAACACTAGAAGATGCACAACAAAAATATCCTGGAACTTCTTTTCTCTTCTCCATTCTTTGATGGTTTCATACTACAGTTAAAACTGAGAAATATGTAAAGGAATCTTTTCTATGTGTCCCAGGAACTTAGCCACTTCTGCCTCCTCCTTCTCACTGTCCTGCATTCAAAGGGGGGCGGTCCAAACCCGCCTCCAGGCAGTCTCCAGCTGAATATGAAACAGATCAGGAGAAAAGTAACCCATTTTCTCTGAGGGAATTCTACTAGAATGTTTATCTTAGAAACATGAAAAATATCAGGCCGACTGACAAACAGTGCAGGCGAGATTATCTCCTGTTTATTTTTCTCATTTACTTCTAGGTTGAATTTTCCTTAAAGTTATTATTTTTTCTTTCCTTCCTCTCAGGAATCCTACCATGGAATTCATTCCCTGGGAAAGTGTGTGGAACCAGTTTACTTGCAATCTGCAAAACTAGTGAGGTTAGTTTCTTGATGAATGAAATATTCTTTATCCAATTCTTTGGCATATTCTTTAGAAACCTACTTTTTTTTTCCATGAACACAAGTATAATGTATAACCTAATCTAGCAAAACATCAGATCCTACCATATTGTTATTAAATAAATAAACAGATTCAATACCAAGTGAAAAGTTAGTGAAAGTTTGAAAAAAAAAAATGGTAAGAGTATAACTCTAATCTGAACAGACCCTAATTGTTACGTACGTGTATGGCGCAAGTTCAGTGACCCTCACAGATGTCACAAATACATCAAACCTTGATGCACAATGGACCAATATACATGACT
The DNA here is from genome assembly GCF_035609145.1 of Eleutherodactylus coqui. Lineage (NCBI taxonomy): Eukaryota > Metazoa > Chordata > Amphibia > Anura > Eleutherodactylidae > Eleutherodactylus > Eleutherodactylus coqui. Next base: position 43,756,305 of record NC_089846.1, on the reverse strand, counting down.
TAAGATACCAACACATGGAAAACAACAATATAGGAGTAGGAACGCTCTCCCTAACCAACTTCAGCTTGGTGGACCCTGCCTAAAAGCAGCGTTATCGTCCCGCTAGGGATGGCCCCGCGTCTCAAACCTAGGGAGTCTAGCCTATTCCTAGTTGGAGGAAAGGGAAGAATATATAGTAGATCGAAATGTTATCTATCTATCTATAAAAAAGAACTAAGCAAAGGTGAATAAACTTCATAGTAAAAGTATCACCACCACCGGTACTTAACTGCAGATGACTGCTGCCCTACCAGACACGGAAAATAACCAGCAACAATTTAGAGGCCCAGAATACATACACTTCCATTATGGATGATTGGCCAGCTAGAGGAAACGCTTCCCTGTTGGTCAATCAGTCCATACACCACAGGAGATATTGTAGCAGGAAAGAGAGGAAGGGAACATTAAACACTGAGGGATTTCTGACATACAACACCTAAGGGAACTTCTGCAATGACAGGAAACAAAGGGGGATTTCCAACAGATGACTCCTAAGGCATCTTCTGCAGTGACAGGAAAGAGGCATTCCTCAGTACTAAACACTGAATGATGGGACATCCACTGAAAGTGCGACCATGACACCACCCCATCTCCACTTCCTGATTGCAACTGGTGTGGAGCAACACTAATATTTTTTTAGTCAAATGGATTTTAAAATAAGAAATTGACATTTTATATCTGGATTTAGATTTTGTATTTGCCTGTGCACGCAGAAATGTAGTCATCGGTCTAACAAGTGTACAGTCATGAATCCAGGTGTTTCTCAAGTTCTTTTCCTCTAGTAGTTTGCCTATTTTATTGTGCACTCATTTGGCTGTTTAAATACCTCCTACAGACTTCAAGGGAAGTGGCCCTATACATGCTGCTAACTCTTAACCAGAATTAGTTTACCTAGGATTGCCGGGGCTCATAGTAGCCGGCTCCCACAATTGATCAATACTAATTATTCATGAAAAAATACCATTGATGATGTCATCCTTATACACATGGTCACAGATTCTTGGGTGGAAAAAATGATACTTTAGAGTACTGTAAACCTTTTTTTTTTTAGCCTTCATGTTTGATACAGAAGAAGAAAAAAAATCTACTTGATAACTGTAGCTAAATTTGCCTCATGATAGCGGAAAATATTCCTTCCAGATCCCACTCGGCTGTTGAATAATTTCATTGGATGAATTCCACATTTTTCATTGCTGTATTAACTGTAACCCTCATTAATAACAATTTAGCTCTTTTTCAATTATGTAACTTTACCTGCCATCATTACCTCTTGGGTAGAACATTCCAAAGTTTATCTTCTTTAACTGTAAAGAACTCTTTCCTATATTGATATCTGAGTCGGCTCTCCTCTATGTGTAAAGAACGTTTTGTCACGTTTTTTTATTGTACTTCCATAAATTGGTCTAACTCACCTCATTCTTCTTTTACAGTTTCAGATGACATTCCACCTTTTCATTGCCGCCTTTGTGGGTGCTGGTGCAACTCTTGTGGCTCTGGTAAGTTAAAGTGCTGATATAAATCATAGAGCAAAAATGAATATCAAAGCCATATTTTCCCGTTACTCTAATCTTGTAGATATGAAAGGATTCAGAAATAGATGTTCATTTTCCAGCTACTCCATAGTTAGCACACAAATAGCATCCCATCAGGTCTGTTTAAGACCCACAAGGAAGACAGGACAGATGAGTTTAGCAGACTAGACCAGAGCTCTGTCACACAGCCCCATTGAGCCATCTAATCTTAGGAACCCCTGAAAAGTTGTACTAGTGAAAGGTCTAATTCTAAATTCCTTGATAGTTTAAGGCAGTAAAGGATAAATTCTACATTCCTTTCAGTCTGGGGCAGTGAAATATTCATTAATAAATTCAGGTTGTTCCTGGGGCTCCCATCCTCAGCATACCCCTAGAATATGGTGCCCCTGGGCAGTTGCCTGGTTTGGCACACCTAAATAGCAGCTCCGCAGTGCAATTTGTATTGTAGCGCTTCAGTATTGTGAGTCAGATTATCATCTAAACAATTATTTAATGTCCATGTTTATACAATGCGTGTTCTCTTATCTGTATGTTCCTTTACAGCTCACATATATGATAGGTGCATCTTTCAACTATGCTGTGCTTCGAGTTACTGGCCGAAGCGATCGAAAGTTTTAGACTCCAAGATGGGGACTGAGTAAAAAAAAAAATGTCTTCACCATTTTATGTTCATAACATATTTTTTTATCCTTCTTTATTTTAATGTTGACGTTTTAATAACGCATCTGGTAGCTTCTTTAGCTGGTCTGCCCTTTGTATCCAATTTTTAGTCTTTATCTTGCAGATGCCTTCCCGTAACGGTGGCCATACAGTATAAGTACTGGTGTCACGGAGTGATTACCAACACAAAGGATCTCTGTCATAATTATAAATTACTGCATGTAGTCACATTAGAAGACTGACAGTCATGTCTCATGTATATGTCAGGATATTCTAATCCAATGTAGGACAAAAATCTAAGTTTTGGGGGGAAATACAAAAAAAAAATTACCAGTCAATATCATAAAAAAAATGGTCTATTTATCCATTTAAATTGTAGCGTGTTACTTACCTGAGGAAATGGTGCTACTGTATATTGTTATCCTCAGTACTGATAGAATAAGTCTAAAGTGAAAGAACTACACAGGTGGAAACTGCAAAGATACAAATCATAATATGTATCACACATACAACCAATTGGCTTGTCTAGAATTCTCTTTAGTCTACAGTTGCCATAATCTATTTATGTATGTAGAAGTAGACTATATTTACTAGTGCACTAAAAATGTAGCATTTTAGGCAATTATAATAGATCACACCAATACTTTAGTAAAAGGGTATTTCAGGCCCAAAATATATATCTCCACTTCCCCGTTACTTACCTGCATGGTGACATAACATCACTAAACAGACAAATCCGACAGTCATTTATGTTATGCCCATATACATGCTTGTAGTCTATGCTTGGCTTAACAGCTACTGGATCTCGAAAGGTAGGAATCATGAATAAATCATATCATTTTGCCGAATGATTTAATTTATTTCACTAAAGGTAATAAAAACACCAGATTTCTTTAGACTTAGCCATGCACTAGGGTGGGAGTAAGTGGCCAAATTTGACAGTGATCAATTTGTTGGCTGGTCAGCCCGAATCACCAGACCTTAGTGTATGGCCAGCATTACCTTGTACTAGAGAAGACTATTCTTGTTGCCTAATTTCTTCAGCACGTCAAAAGATCCAGAAATTTATGACTAAATTTAATGAGAATCTAATAGCACACAGAAGTATATACAATATGTAAACATTTCAGAACCTGATATGACATGGTCTATAGACACACATTCCTATGCACACTAAATTTACTATTAGTCACAATGCTACAAGAATACTACAACCAGCCTGTTATAAGTAATAAGGAACATAATTGGCCTTTAGCGTAATAGCACATGGTAATATATTGCAATAAAACATGTCTATACTTTGGTAATATGGCTTAGCTTGAATCTGTAAGTTTTATTAAATATAAAGCTCTGTTCACATTGGTGCTGGTCTTCATTCTATGTGAGTTCAAACACTTTGAGCAAAAAGCGTAGTTTAGTTTGTGCGTTGGTAAAGGTTCTTCACTGAATCAGAATATACATTTTTGGTTTATGATCCACATAGGCAGAACTTCTGTAGTTGTAGGGTCCCCCAGCCATAAAGCTTCATTTATATTACTGGTCTCCTATGGGGAGGAGAAACCTTATGGTCCTCCTAAGGCTCCACAGCCCGGGGACAACCACACCCCTGTACCTATTATAGTCACACCCCTGCACACCAGAACTTAATTTTACGGGATAGTTCAGATATATTAAAACAAACAGCAAAATCCCTGTTAGTATAATTCTGTTTTAATCTTAATCCCAGATTGTACATACTATCTATTTATTGTAATGTTAAGATAAGAGAGACATAGGGCAGACACATATGTAGTACATTTAGTGCAGTCTAGATACCTTTTAAGGGGGTTTACAAATTTGGGGCCAGGAATCTGTGTACAGATGAGCCCTGAATCTCCTCTCATCTATCCTCTTCCACTAATGTTGTTCTAATAGGAGCCGCTCATCTCTATATAGTAGAGAAAACATAAACCCACAACCCCACACAAAGAAAGTGGTTTTGATCCAGCAGACAAAGAGTATTATTTTTGTTTTAAAGTATAATTTTTCATCTTCTTTTGGTATTGCTGTGAATCACTAATTATGGAATGTAAGAGCTTAAAAAGCAATTAAATGTTTCTTTATCAAATTTCAGACGTGTCTGTCTGAGTGAATTTTTTGACGTGTCAGCAGTACATATTGCATTGATCTGTAGGTGGACAGTAAATATGGAATGGTATGAAATTATCAGAAGTGGACATTACAGATAACCTATGAAACCATAAGCATCCAATTACATTCTGTATGAGACACATGTCCTTGTAAATATGTTGCACATAAGCATTAGGCCGCCTGCTGCAAGTTACTTTTTATGGCTGTCATGAAATATTACATAAAAGTAGTAAGAATTATATTTCTTTTTATTCAAATTTTAAAATATCTCATAATGACACATAGAATTGTAAGAAAACTTAAAGAGAATCGGTCACCATGAAAAATATCCCTGAATTACTACAGTGTATGGGTAGCCAAAGGCTAACAAGAAAACATGATGTTATAGCGAGTTTTCGAACCTCTCAGGGTCCTTCCTCAGGCAGAATGGAACAAATCTAAAGAGATATTTAATATATACACATGATCACATGGTAGGGCATGAAAATGGTGTACCTAATTTGCACTAGATAAATACCAGAAACAGGCACAAACATGTTGGGATTAATAGCACTTAGATAAATACCAGGGAGGGATGAGCATAACAGTAAATAATTGGTCCAGTGACAAGGAATGTGAATGTGATCATGTCTTTAGATTTGTTCCATTATGCTTGAAGAAGGACCCTGAGAGGTTCGAAAGCTAGTTATAACATCATGCATTTTTGTTAGCCATTAAAATGTATCATATCTACAAGATTACTTGGTCCCAAAAGGGACACAGATTCCAATAATTTGATTATTGTCTCTGAGCTCACTTTCTGTCCCATGCAGTAAGCTGGCGAATGGTCCATGCTCTGCATTGTTATGCATTCCCAGGGCTTCTAAGCTCTAAAGAACATTACAGCAGGACTGCTAGATGCCTTTTTTTATCATACAGAGTATTGGTCATTTGTTGTCTTACTGTGGAAGTGAGTTCAGAGATAAGAATTACATTGTAATCCATGGCTCTTCATCTATCCACACATTATAGTACTTCTAGGTCATTGTTCATGGTGACAGAATCTTGTTAAACAATGCTTCACTTAAGAGCTGATTTGAATAGATAAAATGAAAATTGTAATAATAGAACTAATCTTCTCTGCTTCTGAGGCCCTCCTATACCAGCCTGCATAATCAAAACTTTATTTCAGATCTCTAACCAGATCATAAATGTGTCAGTTTATAGATTTTTTTTAATGATTTATACTAAATTCTCATGCACATGACCAAATTACAGCTCTGTACAACCTGCAAGCTGTAAGGAGCTGTAATAGGGCATGCATAGACTTCTGTAGGACTCTACTATTCCTCTGTGTGCTTCTGAGTTCATCCAGAGACATACAGAAGAATTTCTTCTAGCAGAGACTATATCTGTAATACAATGCCATACAAAGCACCATATAGTGGCACATGGATTACCTATGGCTCCACAGTATAGAACTACAGAGCTCTGCTGTACACATAAAGCCTAACAGTCCTTTTTTATAGGAACCATGCCTATAATATGGTGTTCCTAGACCCACAATGTTCTTCTGCATGCTACTGGTGTTATACTCCGGCCACAGAGAGGTTTTTACTTTTCATGGATTCATATGGAAGCTATGAGGAAAAAGCTCAACACCATCATACACCACATTACAGAGGTATTGCCTTTTAAGGGAGAAAGCAGTGCTTCATGAGCACACCATAGGGCGTTCCATGGAGTACCTACAAGTTGGTTATACTGAACCATAAGAACCATGTGTCAATGTAAAGGGCTATTTAATGACTGCTTTTTTGCATTGACCTTCAGTGTCAGTATAATTGGAACATTACACAGTCTTAATAAACGAGATGTTTCACCAAGACTGTCTTGTACTTAACACTTGTAAGTATCTGTCTGAACTTCTAGCTTTATCATTAGTTACAGTAACATATCATCAATTAATTACATTGTACCTAATCTAACAGTGTTGACTTTAGTGGGCAACCAGAGTAACTTACTTGGGTGCACCTGGTCTCTCTCTAGGAACAAGCCCTTCACATGGGCAGCTAACAAACGTATTGTGAAGTATGCCTAAAAAGCTTTTTGAATAATACTGGTATTGGAGGGAAACAACTCATTTTACAATAGACCTACAGATGCAGCAATCGTTAGCTTTGACATTTAACATGTTACGATAACTTAAGTACAACTGTACTTTCTAAAAACTTTTCAAATGTCATAGGGACATGTCAAAAGTTTTGGTCGCTGGGGGTCCAGGTTCTAAATCCCCACTGATTGCTAGAACAACCAGCTAAAGTGACCATCTGAGCACTGTCACTGCTCACTAGCTGAAGATGGACCCAGAAAATTTCTAGTAAATCTGCCTTTAGCCTGCGAGTAGTGATAAAGCTTCACTTCAGCTTGCTTGTTTTAGGGATCGAAGGGGGTTTCAACAGCTGGACCCCCAACAATCAAAACTTTTGAAATGTCCCCCAATGACATGTCAAGTGTTTTTAGAAAGTGCAGTTACTATTTAACTACAATGCTGTACATTGAGTTATCACGATTTGTCAGTCATGTTAAAGGGGTTGTACCACAATTGCAAGTTTATCTCCTATCCATAGGTTAGGGGATAATTTGCTGATCTCCAGAATGGGTTATTTGCGTCCCCCTCTGCCTTCTCAGTTGCTTCTCCCCCCACGGTAACATCACTGTGAATGGAGCACTGGTCAAGCATGTGTGGTCAGTGCTTCATTCATTTCAATGGGGCTGGTGGAAACACCCAAGTGACTTTGGGTATTTTTATAGTCTCTTTGAAAGTGAATGGAGTACTTGCATGATCAGTGAACTATTCAGTCTCTTCCTCACTGCAGGGGGTGCAGTAACGCCTGTTCTCAGAGGTGAGACCTCCACCTATCAGCAAGTGCTCCACTATCCATAGGATAACTTGCAATTGTGGTACAACCTCTTTAGGGATTACTACATTTGTAGCTCCATTTGAAGAAAATCATAATTATAACATGCAACTCAGTTAACAGAAAAAAATTTGAAAGGGTCATGAAATGGAGAATTTCTCCAAAAATAGTGATAGGAAGTTAGTAAAATGTTCTTCTTCTGGGACCTCTTTGGGTAAGTTAATAAAATAGGGGGACTTTTTAATAGGAGATTTTCGAACCCAAAGGCAGACACTAGTCTCCCTTTTCTTTCAGATAAACGCCCTCATGTGTCTGTCAGCCAACAGGGTATATCACCAGCAAGCCCTAGAGACTGGGAAAAGCCGGCAGACTCAACAAGCTGAGGGCTCAGAACTCACTGAGATGGAGCTCCCACAAAGAAGCGCAGAAAACCTGGTGTAAAACGCCTGTTTTAGTTTGGGGTGTCCCAGGTTGGAAGCATGCCTTTTTTTTTTACAGTTTACTGAATAGGGATGTTTTGTCATGTAGCAATTTTCTTGAGGGTTTCCGACAATGCTGTTGATTTATAATTATTTTTCTCCATGATCATTTGATTACTTTTAGTTACTATTGTGAATAATCTGTTTTCCTATGAAACTACTACATCCAAATTTGACCACATCACTATTGTTGTACATTCTATTTATCAGTTGTGATTCTTTAACCCATTTTTATAGATATTTTGACACTAGGACTTTAGTTTTTCCCAACTGTAGAAGTAAGGTATTGCCTGTAGCTAAAACCCCTTTATGACCTAAGAATACAATGAACACTGAAAATGACCTCTTATCCCCTTATCCTTGTGTTCTGGTAGATTGATGTCATGGCTTCACAAAGATACTCCAAATAAAAGGTTGTATGACAAAGAAAAATAAAAACACTCCCATACTCTTTCTATTGTTGTTGCATTAATTATTGTACCTATTAACTGTGATGATTTACCCATACACGTACATTTTGGAAAAATGGTAAAGTATTGGTAGAGTTTGAAAAACGACACTTTTGGTTTTATAAGCTTAATCATTGTGCAATAAAAAAGTTATACAACTGTCTAAAATGCTTGAAATTGGAAGGAATTAAAATACAAAAGGCCTCCATTTGCTGTTACGGTTTACATGAAAGCTTAACGTGTATCCCCAGTGGAAACCTTGAACTTCACAAAGCTCTTCGATCCTCATGTACAGTACTTTTTACAGCCATTCCCTTTAAGGCCCAGTCATTTATGTTGAAGACCTCTCTTTCTTCCCAAATAACTCAAGGTTCCTTTAAATGGGGCAATTATTGACCGCATAATTGTTGGAAACCGCAAATTTGGGCAAAGTTGCCCCATGTACATAAGGCTGCCAACAGGGCACTGAACAAGAAATCGCTCACTTGTGTTAACAGGCAGTTGTTCATTTATGCACAACTGCCTGCTTGCAGTGAATGGGGGCAGATAGCTGAACAAGATCTACTCCGGCTCCATTCTCTGAGCCACTATTGCACCTGTGTGAAGGCACAGAAGACATAGTCTGTGGGACGGCTGTTGGGCGCTTATGCATCCGGCAGTTGTCCTGCATAAAGGGACCTTTACAGGTAGAGGTTATCATTCCTTGGAATAGTACTAGTAAAGTGGAGTCCGGTCTGGGTCACTATTTCTACAGGTCTGCTAGCACACTTAGTGTATGCCATTCTGCTATTTTTCCCTGTTTGTGCATTCCTTTATACTGCTTGAATCAGTGACAAGGCTGCTGTAATCACAGGACTCAGCTACACTGAATGTCTCTAACTTTCTCTCACCCAAGAAGAAGTAAATGTAATCCAAGTCTCCAGGAGTCCTGAAGTCCAAGTCTATTGTCTCTCTGCCTATATTAAAATGAATAGAGAGTACAGCCACAGATCATTCATTTTTTAATTGTACATTGGAATTTTTTAATTGAAACACTAAGTTGCCTATATACCTAAGGCTGGGCCTCCATGCTGTGGTGACTACATGTATCCAAAACTCCATCCACCAGAGGCAGCCAATGGTAGCACCATTATGCTAGCAGTATCAGCAAGATCGTGCAGTCATTGCCTGCTGTGGGTGGGTATGGTTTTGGCTGCAGCTTGAAAACCCAGCCTAAAGGCCCATTTACATGCAAAGATAATCTTTCAAACGATTGAAGGACCGAAAGTTTTAGCAATCTTTTTGCATAAAGTGTTAATTTCCACTAATTGCCATTAACACCTCATCATCTTCATTTGAATGTAAAAGGGCCTCCAGGAGTTGTTTGCAGAGCCCAGCATGTGATTAATCCCACACCCAGCTGCATTGTTCTCTTCGGGGCTGACGGCAGGTTACAGTGTAATCTCCCGCCTTCCGTGGAAAACACAGCACGTGGTCTATTGAGAGACACTTTACCTCTCTGCAGCTGAACGATGGATTTTAAGTTCACTTTAAAATCATCATTCAGATGAAAAGTGCACGATGCCCGCGTTTACATGTACCGATTATCGCTCATTTTCGGTTGTTTGAACGAATTCTGAGCGATAATCGTTACATGTTAATGGGCCTCTTTGCGTGTGTTTTTGTGACATTTTTTGCAGAATGGACGTTGCATATTTGCAAAAACACATTGGCGAACTTTACTGTACTTTCTGCGCACACAAGTTGTGTGCAATTGCGCACGCAAGAAAACATGCACCAATGCTCTCATTCATTGAAATGGGCAATTAGTGTAATTAGTTCAATATATGCTCTTTCTCTTTGCAAATATGCAGGAAAATGGAGCAAACCTGCACGCCAAATATGCTTATGTGAACGAAACCCTGGGTTCTACAGTGTATTGCATGCAAAAAATGTTTGTGCGCAAATACACTTGTGTGAATCCGGCCTTAGAGCTAGTTCTTGTCTGCATTTTCTATTTCTGCTTGAATTCTGTCTGCCTGTTCGTAACAGCCAGACGGAATTCAAGTGGTAATAGCAAACGCAGATGTGAACGAGCTCTAAGGGATTTCTTTAAAACGGATCACTGGAGCTATGATTTAATATATAGGCAAAATCCTAATACTTCTCACAGCTATAATTATAGACAACTTCTGTGAGCTAAATAGTAGTGGACGTTATCAACCTTATCGCAGATCCCATCAAAAAAAGCCATAAAAAAATTTAAAAAATAAAGTACAGCATGCTGTACCATTTTTTTTATGGTAGAAAGACAGTTACCATGATGGAGACCTGACTGGCCCGACCCTATTATAGTCAATAATAAAAGGAACAGAAAAACGGAAATAACAGTGCAAATGGCCAAAGCCAGCACCCATCACAACTCATTGATGGATGAATTTTACTGCATATTAGAAAGTTGTATAATGTTCTTTATTGTGAAATTATTAACCCTTTCCAATCCACTGTCTGATGTCTAAAGACATTCTGATTGAAGCCTGAACAGCTCTGATTTCGGAAGACGTCCGGCGGGGTATTCTCACTGTATATTACTGGCCGCTCTGTTGTCGAGGGCCTCTCCAGCATGTCCCATACCGCAGTACTGGCTCTAGCCAGCAGATGGCACGATTGTATAATGGCAGAAAGAGAAAGCCCACTAGGAAACCCTGAATCCAAAATTGGATTGCAAAGGGTTAAACCAGATTTAACATTCCAAAACCAAACTGCTTTCATTTCCCCCTTGTATCTTGCCAGATTCACAACATGGCTGCAAAACCCATATATTCTTACATCTATATTTGATGTATTTGCAGTTGATACTGATTCCATTTCTTTATGCAATAAACACAAAAATCTTTCACCGAAAGTTTCAATTTTTTCTAATATATTTCAATGGTGATGGTGTTGACTGTTCTATGGCAGCAAGTGTGATAAAAGAAAATCCCTGAAAAGTGATACAAGTGTACATCATAAATACGTCAATAATAATAATACTATATTATTTGAGACATGCATACATTTTATATCACCTTGATACCGTATGGTGTTGTACAATAAGGTACTTATACTATAAGATAGTACATATACAATTAACTATTCAAAAACCGTTTCAAACTCAACAGTTGTAATACCCTGTAAAAGCTGGTGTTACTATGTGAACAGCACACTATTTCTATACTATTACATGGATGACAGAGAATCTTCAGTTATAGAGAACATCAACTTGCATTAAAATGCATTACCGATAAGGCTCTATTCATACCATGTGTCACATTCGTGCAGGATGTGTGGGTAGCATCCTACATGGACACAGTGTCCCTAAAAGAGACGGAAATATACATATATTTTATCACCACAAATACAAGCAACACCAAAAAAGATAAATATATATACATTAATTTGGTATACATATATATTTGGGTTCATAAAAGAGGGCAAATAACAAGAATAGAACATCGTCCCTAACCTACTTTGGTGATGCTGTCCCTGCCTAAAAGTGGGGCGATCATCCCAATATGGACGGCCCCATGTCTGGAACCTAGGAGACAAAGGCTGTCCTTAGATGGAAGATTAGGAAGAATACATAGCAGATGGAAACACTGTATATGTGTATATATAATACAGAATTAGGCAAAGATGATTAAGCCCCACAGTAAAAAGTATAACCACCAGTACTTAGCTGCTGATGACCACTGACAAACCAGACACCTCAGGCAGGATAAAATTCAGACTAGACAGGATTCGGGTGTTCGACAACACTTACTCGAATAGGCAGGACAGCATGCATGCCCACACCAGAAGGACAGGAGAATAACCAGTGCCCTCAGGAGGGTGGGGTCAGAATAAATACTCATTTAATATGTGTGATCACGTGGATCAGGCTGATGTAGAGACGCTACTCCAGCTTTACTTTCTGATAGTGGCCAGCACGCCATAACACCATGACTGGATACACGCTTGGCAGGCATATGTAAATCCCCAGGGCCAAGCAACTGTATACATATAGAATTGTATACACTGGTGATAAACCTCCTTTAGAAAAATAAAAAAGTTTACATTTTTTGGGGAAACTCATTGTATTGAAAAGTGTAGTCAACTATAATTTCAATACAGCTAAAAAAAGAGATATACCAAAACATCTGACTTACGTTCATATTGGTGTATACACTGGGAAATGCTCACTGCATATACTAATGTATCTACCCTTACTTTGACTTCCCTTCTCCTTTTAGCCTGCATCTGGCTGATATGCGTTAGTATACCACAAAAAGAAAAGGTACGGAATAGCGTAGTAGATACCTTTATTTAATTTTTTCGGGTCCAGTAAGAAAACATATACTTTGTCATGGTAGCCAATGGGTGATGGGATACTAGTGCAATATGTATCCACCGGAGACATGGGTGGAGAAATGGGTTGGCCGGTCTCAGTGACAGGGAACTCCCAGGGCACGCTCCTCTGAGCTCCCGTCGTGGAGCCTAGTACAGTAGAGTCCCTCCATTCCCTGCATCAGTGGATTCTGCAATAGCACCAGATGTGCACATGCAGTGGTGACTAGCTTAGTGACAACAGCGGACAGTATAGCGGCAGCTGCACCGATCACTTGACTGATGCCACATGTTGCTTCCTCCTGCATGGGGGGTGGAAGCTCCTTGCCGGTGCTGTTGCTTCCTCCTCCTGCCCGTATCAATGCACATCTAGAGACTCACATGGCAATCTTCTCAGAGCTCCCTGCCGGGCGCACATACGACGTGCGCGGGGTGACACTGACCCTACTTATGGTGCATGTCGGTTCCTCGTCCAGGAGTGAGCAGCAGAGTTCTTCAGCAGTAGAGGCCGACCTTGTGGAAGCTGGCAGCTGGGGATAAGGGACCAGAGTCCGCTGAAGCCACAGGAGGGGAGGGGGCGGAACATGGGCTGTCAGTCCTCGAGAGGGCCACCTACCAGAGCACCGGAGGAGGGGCTGATCACAGCTGAGGTGCTACGTGGGCGTTCCCCCTCACTCATCCCAGCCAACCCATGTCACTACCCTTAGTTCCGGTGTCGACATTTTGCACTAGTACCCATATAATGAATATGTTCTCCGGAGCATTTATTTCAAGGTACAGTAAAGCCTCTCTAGAAGACGACCACTTTGAGAAGACCACCCTTAGCCAGACCAGGTTTTCCCCCGACACATTTTCAGTTAAGTCATATATTGTACATACTAGCCATCTTTTGTTTGAAGACCACCCCCTAGCAGACAAATTTCAAAGAAATTTCACAATACGAAGTTGAACATTATTAGATATTTTGCATTCCATGCCAAAATATGTGCCAGTGTTGGGCCATTTGGGAACTCCATATTTTCCAATCTTAGTCATTTAGGGCAATCCAATCTAATGCAAACAGTACTGCATCATATTAAATATGAGTGGAAACAGACTGCTATGTGTTCCTATACCATCGTACATCCGACTTTATATGCGCACTGGGAAGCATTGTAGTAAACCAAATACAATATCAAAAGAATATTACTGGATAAAAAGTTAATCTCATGAACAAGTTATAGAAATAATAAGAACCAGCAAGATCTCCAAAGCAACAGAGGAAGATGTGAACAAGAGAAGAAGCGATAGAAGTTAATGGAAGCTTTATAGACCTGTCTTCACTTTGCAACTAGTGAAGGTCACCAAGATTCGGTCAGGTAAAAAATGGGATTCACCGCCCTTTAATGGGATCAGGATCTAAAAGCTGCATTCCTTCCCTACATGTTGCACTTTTTTGACTTTGTTGAGGATCCCACCTGTTACTATGCAAAGTGAAATTTGTAGCAAATTATTTACCAAATCCATGGCAAATTCTGAATGTTCAACATGTAGATTTTAAGGACATCCTGCTATGGAAAATACTGTATGTGTACACATAGCATTAGGCTGGGTTCACATCTGTGCTGGAACCTCCGCTCTGAGGTTCAGTCACAGATCCGGCACAAAATACTGGAAGAAATGGGCTGCATGCAGTACTTTTTCTTCGAGCAGCTGAGTGGAAACCAATTATTAGTCAATGAGGTCCATTCTGCGCTGTTCGGTTCCATCATAAGACAGATCAATTTGGCCAGGGGACTCCCATTTTCTGCTCTCCGAAAAGAGCAGGAAAACGTTGAGACCCCCACTGATTTCGAGAATGGGACTCCCATGTTCTGCTCTCCTGTAACTATTGGGTTTTCCTTCTCCACCCAAAGTGACATCACTCTGAATGGAGCGATGGCCACACATGAGCGGACAGTGCTCAATTTATTTCAATGGGGCTGACAGAAATACCCTAGCAGGTGCCACTCCGGTATTTCGTCAGTCCCATTGAAAGTAAATGGAGAACTGGTGCATTCGCCTGATCAGCGCTTCATTCAGTTTCCTCCTCACTATGGAGGGTGCAGTAAGCCCGCAGTGAGGAGGATGAGGGACAGAGGACCCCCGTTCTTTAGATCAGAAGGGGTCTCAGCAGTAAGACCCCCACTGATCAGCAAGTTGTCCCCTATCCTGTGAATAGGGGATAACTTGAAATTCTGGTACAACTGCCTTAACCCTTTCCAATCCACTGTCTGATGTCTTACAACATTCTGATTGAAGCCTGTACAGCTCCGATGTCGGAAGACGTCCGGCAGGGTATTCTTACTGTGTATTACTGGCCTCTCTGGCATGTCACATACTGCAGTACTGGCTCTAGCCACCATTGTAAAATGGCAGAAAGAGGAAGTCCCTTGGAAGCCCTGAATCCAAAATTGGATTGCAAAGGGTTAATTACTCTTTTCAGACACACAACTCTTGATTTATAACATTAACCTGTTTGCTCTAAGTTCTAACATTGTGATGGGGAATTTCTGCCCATGTTGGTTGGTAGGACAGAAGGAAATTTTAAAGAAATAAATTAAATTAGTGAGTAACAGAGGCAGATTGGCCATAGGCTGGTCAAGTCAGAGGTTGGTCTGGTAAGGCAGACCTCGCATCAGCACCTGGGCAGATGCCACTCCAGTGGACTCACTACAGCTGAATTAGGGGCCATTCACACGGTCATATTTTCTGTCCGTATGTTGCCCGTATTTATTACTGACCGAATACCTAGAGCACACAGAACGGGTAAATATAAATTGATGTTTTCAGATGTGCATTTTTTATGAAGACTGATGTTGCGCATAAAAAAAAAATTTAAAAACAAGTAAAACATCCTATTTTGGTCCATATTCAAGGACCAAAATCACCCATGAAAATCTATCGTAGTGTAAAAAAACTTTTCAAATACCAAGGTTAAATGCATGTGCACTGCATTTTTTGCGCATGTTGCAGGGAGACAGTGAAAACAAAAAAGTGGTATCAATTGCGCCTTCTTGCGTTTATGTGCAGCACTTATGTAAAAAAAAAGCACACATACACATAGTGAAATCGGTTCTTTTCTTTTTTTATAGACTGAAATTGCATACGCCCATGTGAATGAGCCTTTAGCATAGGCACACCATCAGGGGTCGCAATGGCAACCAGGCACTTGCGCTCAGGGGCCCAGAGGCCGCCTTCCGCCATATACATATGCACAATCAGTGCATTACTGGTTGGTCGCACTGTCGGCAGCACCGCACGGATTATGCAACCAGCAGTGCGACCAGCCAGAGCAGAAGCAGAGAAGACAAGAAGTGAGAAGGAGGGAGGCAGCTTAACGGCCCGGCAGGGAGTGGATTATCGTGCTGCTTCTACTGTACGGCAGCTGCGTCTACCTGCCCTGCTGCTATTATATGGAGAAGTGATCCGGGCCCCAGGGTATGTGTGTGTGTGTGTGTGTGTGTCTCTGTCTGTCTTTCTCTATCACATCTATCTCATATCAATCATCTATTATATATCTATCTATCTCTATCTATTTATCTCTCTCTCTCTCTCATATCTATCTATTGCTCTCATATCTTTTTTTTTCTGGCTGGTATAAATCATACATCTCCCTGTATATACTTGCACACAATTAAAAAAATGCACCGAAAACACATGCGTCTCTTAATAGTGTATGTAGTTTCTTAAAAATGTATATGGCCTTTGAATACTGCATGCAGTTTTCTTTGTGTTTTTCTTTATTGTAGTTTAAAAGTACAACAAAAAACATGAACACACCCTAAGGCCTTGTGCACAATTGTGTATTTCTGCACGTGTGCGAAAACAAATGCGCTCCTTGCTTATGCAGAGAATGCGTGAACAGGCAAAGTTTACTCATAAAAGCACTGTCACAGTTTTCAGTGATGAGAGGACTGCAGCGGGGACAAAAGAATCCCCTGCCACAGCTGTCACAGCTTTGGCAGAGGATCGCAAAGCTCTCTCATTGATTTAAATGTGGCCGGCCTGCTGCTGCCCCATTGAAAGCAAAGGCATGAAGGCAACCCCCGCAGAGATTTTCGAGTAAGAACTTGAACTATAAGCCCTTCACTAAAAATCATCTCTAGCTGCTTGAAAAATAATACATATACACACACACACTATAATATATATATTACACACATACATACACACTGTATATATACACACACACACACCTCGCGTGTCTTGTCTCTGGCACTGTTCTGAAGCTCTTTCAGCAGGCGGGGATTTTTTAAAACTCCGCCAAGGAAAAATGCTTCAGAACACTGCCGGGGGATGCCAGAGCAAAGATGCGCTGCAGCCAGGACAGTGTGGCTAGGTGAGTAATTTTTAAATATTTTTTTTCCAACACTTAGGGATAATTTTCAGGGAAGGGCTTATATTTAAACCCCTTCCCCAAAAATCAATGCAGTGGTTGTCTGCATCCCATTGCTTTCAATGGGGCTGGCGGCAGCAGCGGCGGCCCCATTGAAAGCAATGGGTGAACATTGCGTTCCTTTGCCACAGCTGTAAAAGCTGTGGCAGGGGATTCTTTACTCCCCACGAGGAGTGCCATCATCATTAATCACTGTGACAGTGCTGTCACAGCGTTCAGTGATGAGGGGACTTCCCGTGAGGTATATCTGCATGCAGCACAGACCTTCGCGGCGCGCGGATGTCCTATCTTTTGCAGGTGCGTAAATTTGCACGCCTGTAAAGACGGACATGTGAACACACCATAGGAAAACAATGGTTCTAATAGACGCGTGGTTTTGTGTGCACATACACGCGCACAAACACACGCTTGTGTGAACACAACCTAAGGCCACTCTCACACCTGTGTTCAGAAGACGCAGCTCGAAATTGTGGAATTTTCAATGTAATTTCAAGCGTTGGTTTTGAACGCATGGTACAGCACTTTATGTGATGGGTGAGGAGCTGCATTAAAAAACGCTAAAATAGAACAGACAGCTCTCGAAAATCATGGCGCTAGGAACACCACGTTCAAGCTCAGTTCTGAGTAGCCCCATTAAAATCAATGGTAACATTGTACCACGGTTTGCACGGCGCTCGGGACGCCACGCTAATAGTGGTAAGGGCTCATGTCCACGGGCAAAATGAGATTTAAAATCCGCAGCGGATCTCCCGCGCGCGGATCCGCACCTCATAGGGATGCATTGACCACCCGCGGGTAGATAAATACCCGCGGATCGTCAATAAAAGTGATTTAAAAAAAAATGGAGCATGAAAAAATCTGGACCATGCTCCATTTTCATGCGGGTCTCCCGCGGGGACGGCTCCCGCAGGCTTTTATTGAAGCCTATGGAAGCCGTCCGGATCCGCGGGAGACCTAAAATAGGAATTTAAAGCATTTACTCACCCGCAGCGGGCCGCGAAGCTCTGCTCTTCCTCACGGCCGCATCTCCCTTGCTTCGGCTCGGCGGATGTGCCCGGCGCATGCGCGCGGCACGTCGACGACGTGCCGGCGACATGCCGCCGGCGTCAGGAATTCATCCGCCGGCCGAAAATGAAGATCCGGCCGTGAGGAAGAGCAGAGCTTCGCCGCCCGCTACGGATAGGTAAATGCTTTTAAATTGCTATTTTCAGCGCTCATGTCCGCGGGGCAGGAGGGACCCGCTGCAGATTCTACATGTAGAATCTGCAGCGGATCTGATTTTCCCCGTGGACATGAGGCCTAAACAGTGGTGTGTGTGAAAGGGGCTACAAGCAAATTGTCATGTAGTGCTGGAAATGAGCCATGTTTGGAAAGATTACACCAAGGGGCAGATCATGTATGGAAATTCATTTTGCAGCTGTATGCAACACGATTTAGGTATGGGAATAGGGGAGGGTGGCCCTAGCTGAACTTTTGCACCCAGCTCCCTGAGCCTTTAGATACGCCCTTGGCCTTTAGGGTTGATGCGGGACGTTTTATTACAGAAGGCTGTGCGGCTGCAGTTTGGAGGTGCTGACACATCAGTGTACCATCTATTTTTCACATGAACACAAGCAAGCCTAACTGATGTCACATTTTTGTTTTCGATGTCTCTTTGGAACATGCCTAAAAAGGTCAGCGCATATGCATTTAACATTTGCTGCATTTTTTTTAAACATTCCCATAGACTTTCATGGGAGATTTTGGTCCTTGAATATGGACTAAAATAGGATGTTCTGCAATTTTTTTTACGTACAACATCAGTCCGCAGCATCAGTCCGCAGCAGTATCTCTTCTCATTTAACCCCCCCCCTCCCTCCTTCCTTTTTGGCCTGATAAAGAGCTGACCTGTGGACTGTGCTCAGGTGACCTAGCCTAGAAAGACAAGCAACGAACAGATGACATCTCAAAGCACAGGTCCAGCATCAGATAATACTTGTGGTAGCCCCCCTTTCTAGTCATTTGGACCACCTACAACATGAGACCACTTTTAGATTTTTTTCCTGGGTCATTTTAAAGGGGTTTTCCAGTGTAATACTATTGATGAGCTATAATCAGGGTAGGTCATCAATAGTTGAAGGGCTGGGGTCCTTCGCTCGGGACCCCGACGGATCAGCTGAGCAGGCACATGCTTTCAGCGCCGCAAATACATAGAGGTCAGAGAGGAAGCAGTGGAAGCCTTTAAATTCTCCATCCACCCCTGGTGAGTTAAGCCACAAGCACGCACACTATAAAGGCAGAACTAGCGCCTCTATCCACTGTGCATTAAGTACAGCAAGGAGCCCTTGACGTCATTAGGACTAAGGGAAAGCAAGTTAAATTAAAAAGTAACACTTTCCTTTAGTCCTAACCAGCAGTACAATAATTGGGATTTAGCAAGAAGTAAACCAACAGGGAGGGACCTCTTGAAGATCAAATTCCAGACAGACTGCTCAAAAGGTTGTCCCTTCAAAATCTGAGAATACAACCTCTAATGGTTGTCAAAGGTGTTATGTGAACTCCAAGAGGATGCATTACAATACTTCTTGGTGGAAAGAAGAGGAACACACCAGCTGTCCTACACTGTCCAGAAGTTTCGAGAGGAGCTAGTTCAGCCTTTTTAGTGTTTGAGTGGAGAACTTTACTTACTACTTTAATTATTTCACTAAAATTTCCCTCTGTCCTCCTAGCTCACAGAGGGAGAAATACCCCATTATTGTGTCGAAGATTAGGACTTAGGGGAAAGAGACTTCAAAGTCTTTTCTCAGATCTTCCTCTAACTTGTTCACCAAATCTTTTGCATCTCAAGTATTAAGCCCCCCGCCCTACACATAAGTGTTTAGTAGTCTGAACTCGCTGATAATGGAGGGGCTGGATGATCTTCTAATATGTATGAGGACCACTCAACTTTGCCCTAACACATGATGTTGGGGTAAAGAAAGATCGGGGACATCGAATTTCAACATTCAATCTTTTCTTCCCTGGGAGATAAGCTGGGGCTGGAGCTGTCTGGCTGCGGCTTACCTCCAAACTTGGCTGAGCCGAATGTTCATGTGTATGGGGGAGATGAAGAAAATAGTTTTATGGCTGATGATCCATGATAAAGATGTGCATTTACAGCGCTGAAATCCTGCTCTTAGAGTCAAGTGGCGTAAATGTAAGGCTTAGTGATGATACTCGTTAGGCGGCTGCAATGATTGGTTTGCCCTCTATCAATGTATCTGGTTGAGACCTGTTTTTTTTTTAAAGAGTACCTGCACTTTCACTTCGGAGCGCTCCTGCCCTATCAGTTACTTTCGTCTCTTTCCGGCAGGTGCAGATGGCCCCATGTAGCGCTCTATAAGCTGCCGGAAACTTATAGCGCACTTAGAGAGCACTCCGAAGTGAAAGTGCAGGTACTCTTTAGGAACATCATATTTGTCAGCATTTAATCTAATTTTTAATTCTTTATTTATGCATTTTTAAGTTTCCAGTACATCATGGTTGTCAATGTACAACAGTGAAATGATAATAACCAACAATACAGGTTTAGAGGCATAAAAGAATGCATTTCTGGTGTATAACAGTGCATGAGTACCCATTTAACAAAACCATAGGGGGTGGGATCTACCGGCCGAAGAATACGGCACGGTGCAGTTACCATGCACAATATGCAGGGGACACCTCCGACAGCCCCTTATAAAGGGGGAAAGGAACCTCACGAAGAGTGGGATATATGTTCCATTCACCAAGTACCTCTCCCCATTCGGAAACCTGCCCCCTGTCCACGAACCACACGTGTTCCCATAAAGGAGAGCAATGCCCTCACTAGGGATTCAAATAACATGGGGAGACATGGTAAAGAGAAGAAAACAGAAAGAGATAGGTGAGAGAAAAAGGATAGGGGAAAGGAAAAAAAAAAGGGGGGCAGGGAATAGAAAAAGTGGGGGAGAGTGATATGCATAATAGTCAGGAGAACGTTATAGGAAGACAGGTCAGAAAAGTACAGACCCGTGTGGGACTGAAACTGTTGTACTTGAAGGGGAACATAGTTTAGAATCCTCGTATACTTAGGAGTTGTAGATGTCACGGAATGCCAAGTAATTTCATTTCATTTTTAATAAAGAGAAAACACAAAGATTATTTTAGTTTTCACCATTTTTATGCCATTTACTGATCATCTAATATATATATAAATAATTTTACAGTTGAGATTCTGAATATGATTCTTTAATGTAATAGGATGTGCATTTTAGAACTTTATTTACTTATTTTACACAACTTTAAGTGTTTTTTTATTACACCATTTTATTTTTACACTTTACACATTTTATGTTTCTTTTACATTATAAATAGGGAGATCTGCGACTGAAGACACTGCCCAAGCTTTGCTTTACCTGTAAGGACAGAGGTGTATGTACAATACCCTGTTTCCCTGAAAATAAGACATCCCCTGAAAATAAGACATAACATGATTTTCCAGAATTTTTGAGGATGCAAAATGATTTTACAGGCTTTTTGAAGATGCTTGAAATATAAGCCCTACTCCAAAATTAAGCCCTGCTAACAGTTAATTAAAAAAGTCAATTTAAATAGTGTCCAGGCAGCTATACATGTAAAAAAAAGTTAAACCTTTTTGAACAAAAATTAATATAAGACACTGTCTTATTTTTGGGGAAACATGGTAGGTTTTCCTTCAGCCAGGACAAAGATTGATTCTGGTTCTCCCCTCTATCTGAAACTTGCTACACCCCCTACAGCATAGCGTTTTTTACATTATTTTATGTAACATAAGCCACAATACAAAAGGTTTGTACATATCACACAATATACAGCGGTTTCCGTTTTAAATGGAAATCAGGCTGCAAGTGTGAGCGGAGCCTTATAGACATACGGACCAGTGTACACACTGACCTATATGGTCACATAGGTGTGTGTTACAAGCGGACAACGAGGCAGCCATGGTTCCGAGCACACAAGCAGGACAGATATGACTTCACATGACTATATCTATATGACTATGCAAGCCAGACTCCACCACACATGCCGGTCTGGCTAATGGAAATCCTCCGGGGAGAAATATTGGAAGGTAGTTCTCATGTACATGCGCCATGCTAGGTAGTTACCGCATCAGCTGCTTTCTTTAAAAAAGGAACCTCATGCACACTTGGGTATTTTCTGTCCGTATCATTATTTTTTTGTTACACTAGCCTCCCTTTAAAATCCATGGGATTGCGTAAAAACACGGCAAATATACACTTGTATGAGTGTTCACTGCATTTTTTATGCATCTTGCCAGGAGACAGTGGGAAAAAAGTGAGATCAATTTGGCCTTCTTGCAGATTTTTTTGCGTGCGCGTGAAAAACGCAGTGAACATGGACATTGAAACTTCTTGCAGATTTTTTTGCGTGCGCGTGAAAAACGCAGTGAACATGGACATTGAAAAAACACGCACACACTCCAAAAAATGCATACACCTGTGTGCATGAAGATTATCAAAGCAGCTTGTAAGAGGATGGTACCTTCCCTTTAAACGTCATAGTGCCTCCATTACTGGCATAATACTACTATGTACGACCAGAATGGATATCCTCCTTGGTCCTTGGGGAGTTCTATAGGGAGGCTGTCTGTTGCGTATCTGTGTAGATTGGAAGAGTCTCATGTAATCTGTCCCACCTTTTCGTTGTCTCCACCATGCTGAGAAGCCCCACTGCCATGACAAGACAGTTGTCACAGGAGGGGAAGATACTGGGGAGGAGGAAGCTACATGGAGCAGTGTGACACCATATTGTTGTATATGGGTCTGAGAATAAAGTGTGAGTCTCAGGCTGAAGTGTGCATCACAAAAATCCCCACAACACCTCCTGGCTTGGTCCGGCACCCCCTTCCCCTCGAGCCTAGTTGCTGCCCCCCCCCCCCCCCCCAGCTATGCCCCTATGTAGAAATGTTCATTACAATTGACTACGTCTGCACTCCCAGAGCTACTCAGCAAGCCCTATCATCTTGTCTGAGCACCATTTGGGATTAACTAGTCCTAAAGGTTAGTCATTTTTTAAAAGACAACTACACTGTTACAACTTTTTCTACTGAAATGTTTAATACTGGCAAGTAGGCAGCGACTGACTTTCTGTCTTTGCCCCGATCAACAGGATGTAGCCATGCACTAAAAATACCATAAATGTACAAGTGGATATTAATAACATTTACACAAAAGTAACTCTGTGATTGAACTTGTGTACCTGATTTGAGGAAGTCTCAAGTTGCCTACATGAAACACTTATATGAAATACTGAAAGGAGTTTCCGAGAAGAAGAAATCTCTCTAAGCTTGGAGTAAAGAAGTGCCATCTTGTTTGACATGGGACGCTACATCACTATGGATGGCAGTGATTGTGCACCTCAGTGACTTGGATGTGAAGCCAGGATTAGTGCTGACTGATGAAGGTCACGAGTGCACCATTGGAGCAAAATTTCACAGGTTTATTTATTTTACCGTGTTTATTATTTTGCAATACTAGATTGCGTCGATGTTCGCTACATGAACATAAAAGGTTAAATATTTTAGTATGGCGTGATGTTGACCTACTGGAGACACTCATTTGCTTGCGATTATCGGCTCTACATTGTCGAGCCGAGGATTCGTCTTGAGTGGTTTGCCTTTCATGGCTTGGTCTTCCACGTTTTGGGGACATGGCAACAGTCAAACTGGTAAGCACTATTCTTTGCATCACCCTAATATGAATGTCGCTCAGCAATGCTTGACTCTCCCTAGCGGCGCTGTTGGCTGAAGCACAACAGCGCCGCTAGACTTAACATAGGAACTTTGACCTGGCCTGACACGTCACTCAATGTATCAAACTCAAATTTTATGATTTTACGGCGGTGGTGAGGATGTCACAAATCTAATGACACCAAAATCATCCACCAAAGGTCACGCAACGGGGTCAAAGTGTGGTGCACGAAAAAGCCTGAAGGCTTTTTTTATGGGGGCGCTTCATAGGGTTTTCTTATTCTCGGAAAACACCTTTACCCTTTAGGATGTGCAATAAATAATTATATATAGTTAGTTAAATGTCATTAGCTACAAGAAATTACAAAAATATCACTAAGTAATAGTTCTTTTGGCTACAAGTGCCACTTTCAGGATGTGACATTGTAATTTACAGTGCATTCGACTAACCATTTTAGAATTTGATGCATACTACCTCCAGAAACCTCACAATAAGACCACCACTAGTGATGAGCGAGCATACTCGCTAAGGGCAATTGCTCGAGCGAGCATTGCCCTTAGCGAGTACCTGCCCACTCGAGAGACAAGGTTCGAGTGCCGGCGGCGGGCAGGGAGCTGCGGGGGAGAGCGGGGAGATCTCTCTCTCCCTCTCTCCCCCCTGCTGACTGCCGCAACTCACCGCTCCCCGCGCCGGCAGCCGAACCTTGTCTCTCGAGTGGGCAGGTACTCGCTAAGGGCAATGCTCGCTCGAGCAATTGCCCTTAGGGAGTATGCTCGCTCATCTCTAACCACCACCCTTTCCGCATTGGTAGACCCAACCCTAATTAGCAATCCTTATAATATCATCACATCTTGGAACTTTTGCTCGTACTTTTGAAACAGTGCACTAACTTCCTCATACCAGTTCCAGTTTGTATTCTTCTGACTTACTTCTAATGCCCTAACTGCAATACGTTTGCTTTAGCAGCACATTGACCTTGAGTGGTCACTGCTATGAAGGTCTACAGTATGACCAAACACTGTATGGTCAATATGTTCTTCCTTTGCTAGAACCTGTCTTACTGCTTCTTCAAATGCACCAGTAACATTTGTGTCATCTTTGGCACTTGTTTCTAGGTAGGGGTAGCCCCCATTGTCACTGCACCAGCCTTGTGCTTCAGCTGTGCTAACTTCTCTTTCTTCCTTGTCAAGTTTGTTACCTAACACAACAAAAGGAAAATGTTCAGGTTCTTTAACATCGGCATAAAATATGAATT
Organism: Eleutherodactylus coqui; assembly: GCF_035609145.1. Taxonomy (NCBI): domain Eukaryota; kingdom Metazoa; phylum Chordata; class Amphibia; order Anura; family Eleutherodactylidae; genus Eleutherodactylus; species Eleutherodactylus coqui. Next base: position 43,731,372 of record NC_089846.1, on the reverse strand, counting down.
CCTTTCTCCAGCTACTGAGATTATGGAAACTCTGCCTGTCATCCATGCTGAACGTAAGTAGACAACAGTCCGCTCCTCTGTAGAAGGGAGTGCGAAGACTCTTAAAGCGTTCTTGACCTGCAGTGTCCCATATCTGTAGAGTCACCAACCTGCCATCAACTTCAAGGTCCCGGTTAAGAAACTCAACTCCAATAGTGTGAAATGCTTGAGAGTCAAACTTGTTAGTTACATAACGATTCATAAGAGAGCTTTTTCCAACGCCACCATCCCCCAATAGTATGACTTTGAGCAGTAAAGACTTCCCGCTCATTGCTGTTGGATTTGAAGATGTTCTATAGCTTACTGATGGATTTCGACAAAATCATCCTTACAGAAAATGATGGGATATCCTAAAATAAAGAAAAAACAACTACAGTGAAATAGTTAAACAGTTACTTTTTAACTACTTGGTCAAATATGTATATAGCCCTACTATAAATATAGTGGATGGTTGCTAAGTGTTATCACTGGGGAGTAGTGCTGAGTGAACCAAAACGGTAGAACCCTGTTTCGGGTTGACCCCGTGTACGGGCGTGTATGGTGGAGAAATTGTACTGTGTAGGACCATGTACTCACGCCAAGACAAAACTTTGAACTCCTTGTCATGTTCCTCAAACCATTCCTGAATAGCTTTTGCAGTGTGTGTCAGGCGCATTATCCTGCTGGAAGACGCCACTGCCATTAGGGAACATTATTACCGTTAAAGAGGTTCTCTCAGCAAAAAAAAATAAAAAATTCTATACTCACCTGTACCTCATTGGGCCGTTCACCAGACAACTCCTCATCTTCCCATGTCCATCCTGTAGGCTGTATAAGCCCACATCTCTAATGCCACTTCTATTCTAATACCTCAAAGAGTCTCCCTCTATATAAACACGAGATATTACCGTTACTTGGCAGTATATGCTTGATATTGGTTCGGAGTAAACTCGGAAATACATTATGAACAAGCACCAATGATTCGTGCTTTGTGTACTAATAAACATATAAAATTGATCCTTTAGTACTAAACTCATTGATCTCCTGATGACCCGCCATTATTAGCGGAGAAACGCGTTGAGAATAAATGGAAAGAGATTATACAGTACTGAGAGAGCTAACTATGAGTGCATCAATGCCGATATTAGTAATCTGAATGAATTAAGAATCCAGGACTACTAAACAGGCCCTGGAAGGAGAAGAAGTGTGCTCACTGACATTTATACTGGGCCCACAACTTGTCCTTATATCCTTTCTCTTTTGCTCGCATGAATTCAAGCATAAGAGGGTTTCTAGAGAGGCATATAGGTTTATGAATAATGATATGAAGACCCGCACCACTGCATGATACATTTCAATCAACCTTTATTACAACACAGCTCTCTAGAAACTTATTTTCCCTCTGTTTAAAACTATACTATGCTCATCTATTCAAGCTTCATTGCTGAGTCCATCTAGTGATGGTAGCTGAGTTGTTTGTTACTTTGATAGTGAACTAAGAGCATAAGAGAGGGACACTAGTATAGAATTTGGTCCGAGTTCTTTTTAATTGTTCGTTGATTAAAGCCACTGTACGTTGCCAACTTCCCATAACATGCTCTTCCTCTCTGCTATGATTGTATACAGAGGGAAGCAGTATTAGGATGTGGCACCTAGGTCCTTGAATAGACTCTCATATCTCCATCAACCCAGTGGCTTCTGTGTTGTGCCCCGTGTTCGTTCAAGTAATTTTTAAATATAATTAATAAAGAATTATCATTTTAGATTTGTCTAAACTGTGAATAGGCTGTATAAGGCAGTGCAGAAGCTGGCAAAGTTCCAGCATTCGCAACTCCCTTAACCACTGCCGGGCAGCAAGTACTTCCGCCCTGGTCAGTGGTTGGCACGTGACGCTAGGCGCACGCGATGCGTCACTCCTACACCGGCCGTGTCTAACCGCCGGAGTCAACAGTGAGTGCGCATGTGCGCCGGGAAGGGGGGCGCATGCACGTTCGACATCGACTCCGGAGATTAGACGCGGCCGGTGTAGGAGTGACGTGTCACGTGCCGACCACTGACCCGGGCGGAAGTACTTGCCGTCTGGCAGTGGCTGAGCAGTTGCGGAGCTGCAACTTTGCCAGCTTCTGCACTGCCTTATACAGCCTGCAGGACAGACATGGGAAGACAAGGAGGTGTCTGGTGAACGGCGCGGTGAGGTACAGGGGAGTATAGAATTTTTTTTTTTGCTGACAGAACCCCTTTAAGGCCTCCTGTTTACTAGGAAATTCGGGCCTGCGCGGATTCTCCATGCAGTATCCCGCAGCGTGTCCCTCCTTTCCCGCAGACATGAGGCCTATAAATTGATATTACTCACCTGTCCGGACGCTGCAGGTTCCCGTCCGTCACGGCTGGATCTTCTTTTCTTCTGCCCTGCGGATGTGCTCGGCACGCCAGCAGCGTGCCGTGTGCATGTGCCGTACACTCTTTTTTTTTTGAATCCCTGCTTTCCTGCGGCCGAGCAGAATTTAAGCTGCGGTAGTGCCACGAATACGGACGGCTTCCATAGGCTTCAACGGAAGCCTGCGGGAGCCGTCCGTGCGGGAAAGAAAAATGGAGCATGCTGCGATACAGAATATGAAGAATCCGGACAGGTACATGGGGTCACCGGACGAGCACAGGGTCGATTCGCTGCAGGATCTTGCATGTGGAATCTGACCTGGTTGTGTGCAGCTGTCCTATTGTAAAAGAAAATGTGATTCTTTAAACCAGACCACCTTATGCCATTGCTTCATGGACCGATTAGAGGCACTTGCAGCAGTGGGCATGGGGTTAGAATGACCACCCTGACCAATTGTGCTATGCACCCTCATATGGAGCATGCTGGGATGCACGTGTGTTCCATCACATTCCAATGATAGGAATGGCAGGGTGAGGTAGAGTTAGGTTCCTGTGTGGGGTTGCCCTTTTCGGGGTGGTTTCTCTGCTTTCTCATCTTTAGACTAGTATTTGGGATAGCTTAGAGTGCAGTAAGGTTGTTTTACATTATTATTACTAAAGGTTATATAGTATTGCTACTGACAGTACACTTTTCTGTGAACGCTAGTAGAGATGAGCGAGCATACTCGCTAAGGGCAATTGCCCGAGCAAGCATTGCCCTTAGCGAGTACCTGCCCGCTCGAGAGAAAAAGTTCGGCTTCTGGCGCAGGTGACAGGTGAGTTGCGGCAGTGAGCAGGGGGAGCGGGGGGGGGGGGGGGGGAGAGGGAGAGAGAGATCTCCGTTCCTCCCCGCTCTCCGCCGTCGCCCGAACCTTTTCTCTCAAGCGGGCAGGTACTCGCTTAGGGCAATGCTCACTCAAGTAATTGCCCTTAGCGAGTATGCTCACTCATCACTAAACGCTAGTAATTTTTGTGTGTGTAATAGGTATCTGTGCCATCACGGGCTTACATTAGTGGTAAATCAGTGAGAATATTCAATCATAGCCAACATCATCTTTTTTCAGCAATTTATGATACAGGTACTTTTCTGTGGGATGGAAGACGACAAACTAGCTTTCGCTAGTCAATGCATGGATACGTTTTGGGCGCTCTTGACCCTCTCGCTGGTAGACAATTCTCCTTCCTTGCCCACATTTGGCAGGTATTAACCCCTGCATACACCCAGCAAGCGTCTGATGATTCTTTGACCCAGTTGTATAGCCATCATAATTTGGCACTCCTCAAATTATCTCAGATCTTACCCATTTTTCCTGCTTTCAACACATCAGCTTGAAGGACCAACTGTTCCCTTGCTTCCCAATATATCCCAGCCCCGACAGGTTCCATTGTCACAAGATAATCAAGAAAAAAAACGTATATATCCAAGCACTCAAAGATGTAGGAGGAATAAACACGAAACTGAAGTCAAAGGGACGAAGAAGGTGCAAGCCTCGCACCAAAACCTGTTGTTCCTGTACCTACCTTAATAAATACATTTGGGATTTCTTACTGTTTCTTGGTTCTTGCCCCTCATTAATGCACAGTAGGGTTCTCTTTGGCTGGGTGAGAAGCCATCAATCTAAAGAGATAATGTTTCTCCTTATGAAGAACACCACAGGAAAGTAAGTAGTGCTATGAAGGATTACGCCATCACTCGTTTACATACCCTTTTCCCAGGAGGCATTGCATGGTCTATACGACTCCCTATACCCTTGTGGTGCTCTCCATAAGAAGAAACATTACCTACTTGGTACCATGCCATGCAAACGATGTTAATATATGTTTGGCTGCAGCTATTTAGCTAAAACCATAATATCTTTCGGATGGTCCTTAACCGTAAACTGTGATGTACTCCTATATCTCACACTTCAACAGCGCCACATATTCCCCTGGTGGCAATATTTGGTACTATTTCTTCTTCTTTGAGGAATCTGAACCCCCATCCCCACTGAGTATACAGCTTTATTGGGTTCTGCCCCATAGTTGTGTCACTATAGACTATGAACACCTCTAGTTTAATCCTGATCACTATTATTGCAGTGATATTTACAAAGCTTTTTATGCCAGTTTTTGGCGTAAAAAAAGTCACAGAATTTGGCACAATGCTTGCGCTTAAATTCTGCGACTTTAGTTCCTCCATGGCACTTTTATGAAACGAGGGTGTGGCTTGCAGAAAGGGGGCGTGGCTTCCCCAGACCACCACATTTATGTATAATTTATGCCAGCAGCTAGTGTAAATTCTACCAAAAATGTACATCAGGTCGGACCTAGCGTACATGTCTGACTATGGGCACGGAGGAGCTGAGATGCGACTAAATACACGCAGAGGCTCGAGATCATGCTTGCCAATGTGCTATTTTCACGGCGATGTAGCATTTTTGATTTAAAAACCCATTGCTCATCCGTGTGAATGTAGCCTAAAAAAACCCAAAAAACATTGTATGGCTGAATGCACGCGGCCGGCCGGATCTGCTGGTGGAGTCACACCCTGTGCCGGCCGCGGACCCCCCGTGTACCTGTCTTCTGTGTGGTATGGATGTGCCAGCCGATGCACAGAATGCCACGCCGTCGTGCTGGCGATAACACGGTTCTGCGATTTTGAAAATTGAGATTTCAGAATCGTCGCGGGTCGGACGGCTTCCATTGATTGCAACGGAAGCTGTCATGCGACTCCCGCGTGAAAATAGAGCATGCTGCGATTCTTCCTCCACGAGCGGAAATGGCAAGCGATTTGTACAAATCGCAATCGCAATTACAGTCTGAGGCAGCGTGCGGACAAATTTTTCACGACTATTTCATAAAAACACAGCATGCGCTACTTTAGTCCATTTTTATAGAAAATGCGCCTATATTAGTCTACGGAAGGTGAATAAACTAGAGATGCGTCCGTATTTCAGCAGTACTCGTCTCCGTATTTGCGTATGCTGGTATTATTTTCCATTAGGCAAAAAAAACAAACAATGAAAGCAAATAGAGCTGAAATAAAGACGTATTACAGGCGCGTTATAATCCGCTCGTACGGCGTATAACGCATCGTGTATCCGCAGCTCGCACCTGCGCCAATCCGTAGACATCTGCAGAGACAGGGGCTGACATGGAAGGAGACGCATCACTCACCCGGCCATAGAGGATGACAACACACGGACTGAGCGCAGGTCCTCCTGGGGGCTAGGGGGCAGCAGTCATGTGCTGAGTCATGTGACTACTGGGGGAGGTGGGTCATGTGCCCGCCTGTCCTGGGGCCTCAGGTGCTTTATGTGTAGTACATGGAGGATGTTACATTCTAGGGGGCGAAAGGACCTTTGATGATGTCATGGTCATGTGATCAGCCCTGTATATATGGGAGGCGTCTCAGAGTGCAAAGTGTTCATCAGCACCGAACAGAAGCCTCTATCGTGGCTGTAAGGGCGTATTCACACGAGCGAGTTCTGTCCGATAGCAACGATAGAATAGCCTGTGTCGATGCGCCCTCAGGCCACTTCACCCCGGGCGTAAAGTTTATACACTCTTTCTTTATACTTGCTCTTTTTGCACATTTGTGTACCAAAGGTTCGCATAGAAGTCTATGAGCGTTGCACAATGGCGCAATGGGATGTAAAAATACGCTGCACCATCCCATAAAAAAAGAACACATCTGGAACTCATTAAATAGCCCTGTAAATCGTGGCGTGTTTGTCTGCCGCACGCAAATGCACCTGCCCTGTGTGCGGAAAAAGTACAGTAAAATACACCAACATGTGCGCATAAACACCTTGTACATAGCGCAAATATGTAGCACTAAGGCGTGTGCAAAAGCGCCTGGGCCCATGTGAAGGGGGCTTAACGGTGTGCGTCGTGCGCGAGAGCTCTGTGTGTTTTTAGCCTTTGTGAGAAGGGCCTATGGGGGGGTCTCACACAAACGGATTCTAATTGCAGAATTCACGATCGCCGTGCGCGTTGACTTTCTGCGGCATAACACAGGCATTGAAAGGCATGTTTCGAACAAAAATTACAATTTGCTCTATTTTGTCACAGACGGCCTCCACTGAAGTCATTGCGTACGGGCTGCAGGTATCCGTGTCATCAGTAAGCGATGGTGCGGGAAATACAAACAAAGAAAAACTGTACTGCTCATGACCGCCTGCGAGCCGCTGCGGTCATTCACAGTACAGTTTAATCAGGTACGTAGGGTCACTGGCGTTAGGGCTAATGCCCACGACCAGATTTCTGCCACGTGAAATGCGGCAGAAATCTGCAGCGTTACACCGCAGCTATTAGGTTCTATTGAAGATAATAGCTGAATCTTCACACTGCGGAATTCCGCATCGTGAAATAACCCGCGGCATGTCCTATTTACGCGCGGCCGACTTCCATTGTAGCCAATGGAAGCTGGCCATTACACTATACTTCCGAAGTATAGCGTGAATACGCGCCCCGCCCACCGCGTCATATGACACTGCCGGCGCGTCATGCGGAACTTGAACAGCGGATCTGGGGGTGAGTATAAGGTCTTTGGAGGGGCGGGGCGCTGTGACTGACTCCGCTGCAGTATTCCGCTTGCGGTGCCCGTCACGACCGTGGGCATAAGCCCTTAGTGTTGAACTACATTGCACTACATATAAGTAGGTGCAGCGTCCCATAGGCAGACCCCGGACACCTGACATACGTAGGAAGCTGGGAAGGTAGAGTGCTGACTTGTCACAGTGGCACTTACCAGACTCTGGAGGGACACACGTAGCCAACCGCAGAGAAGCACTGCAGGCAACCTGGGGCACCCCTAGGAAAGGAAATGCCCATTAAACAGGATAACAAGGAGTTAATGGTCACAAGTGACGCCACCGTTCCTTCACACACCGGTATGACCCTCGGAGGATAATAAATTCAGTCACAGACAATTCTTGAGTACCGCAGTTAGAGCCGCATAGACTTTACTTGAAACAGATACAGTAATACAAGGTAGCTCAATTGTAAACTTCACAGTGCAGGCAAATAATTAGACTTCGGAACATAGTACCTCCACACGCCTCTCATAAGCTCAAAGACGCATGTGTGTGAACAGAGATTCTTATCTTGCAGTACCTCCACCCAGACATACATAGTAACATAGTATGTAAGGCCGAATGAAGACAATGTCCATCTAGTTCAGCCTGTTTAACCTCCTTGTTGATCCAGAGGAAGGCAAAAAACAAAAAAAAAACCAGAGGCAGAACCCAATTAGCCCTTTACATGCAGGCTTTGGATTTTTGCAGACGTTAACCTCTTAAGCGCCGCAGCTGTGCAACACACATACTGGAAATAACAAGACAGCTTTGCACAGTGCATCAACATAATACATACATGTATGACATTTATGGAGGTGACCATGGTGATGTACTGGGCCACTACAGTTCCCCCCTACTTAAGAACAAGCCGACCCCGGCGCCTCCAAAGCATAGTGTATAAATCCGGAGTCTCTAAACATGAGCTTGACAAAGACCATAGTTTAATGGTTGAAATGTCGCATTTGTGTATGTTTGGACTTCAATAAAGACCTGTTTTTTTACCATGAGATCATTTAAGGACATTTTGGATGCCTTACCACCTCTTTCCTAAGCCTTGTGAAGTGGGCGCCTTTTTGGGTAGCCCAACCAAAAATAAGTAACAGTCCATTAAACATGAGTGGCGCAGCAGCTCTGATCCTGTTCTATGTGACGCCAGAATTTGGGGTCCTGCAGTGTCCCATAGGGAGACCCCGGACACCTGACATACGTGGGGAGCTGGGAGTGTAGCGTGCTGACTTGTCACGGTGACACTGACCAGGCTCCTTCCTGGAGGCAACACATGCAGCCAAGGCCAGAGTAGCACTGCAGTCCACCTGGGACACCCCGATGTCTATAAATTGTTTGCCTACTTGGAGGTATTGTTATCACGGGATCGCCATCTTCCCTCCACCTAGATGGGTGGTCGCACCTCAGTAACCCACGTCCAGGCCAGATATTTGGGAAAAGGCTATAAATCTGTTTTTATTATGGTAACATAACAGACAGCAATAGGGAAACCTTAAGGCCTCATGTCCACGGGCTTAAAATCCGCAGCGTTTCTCCCGCACGCGGATCCGCGCCCCATAGGGATGCATTGGACACCCGCAGGTAGTTAAATACCTGTGGATATAATTTTTCTCGTCAGGCGCGGATCTGCGTGCGGGAAAAAAAATGGGCATGCTCCATTTTAGTGCGGGTCTCCCTATTGAAGCCTATGGAAGCTGTCCGGATCAGCGGGAGACCCGTACCAGAATTAAACTCACCTGCTCCGGATGATGCGGTTCTTCCCTTCTTCGCGGCCGGATCTTCTTTCTTCGGCCCGGCGGACGTGCTCGGCGCATGCGCGCGGTACGCTGCTAGCGTGCCGAGCACATCCGCCGGGCCGAAGAAAGAAGATCCGGCCGCGAAAGAAGGAAGATCCGCATCGTCCGGAGCAGGTGAGTTTATTCTGATTTTTAGGCCTCATGTCTGCGGGGCAGAAGGGACCAGCTACGGATTCTACATGAAGAAACTGCGGCGGGCCTGATTTTCCCCGTGGACATGAGGCCTAAAGCAATGGGTAGCTTACAATTACACTAGAAAAACTGTTGCAAAAGCTACATTAGTTTGCTTCTTGAAGTAAAGTGAGTTGTCTTGCAGTTCCTTCTGTGTCTCCTTGCCGCGTCATCCAAGAGAACTCTATGAAGTAGTGTCTCACCGGGCCCAAGTAGGTGTGCATGCAGCAGAGCTCTATCTGTTGTGATTGCATACAATCAGAAGTATATAAGAGCTGTAGGTGCTACTTTATGGTGGTTGCAGAAGAGTGATACGTCTGTTTAATGTGCACGCAGCAGGAATGTACCCCTGCTCCATGAAAATTAGACCTACCCCAAAAATAAGCCCTATCATGATTTTTCAAAATTTTGGGGGATGCAGTATGATTTTTCAGGATTTTTCATGATGCTTGAACTGTAGGCCCTACTCCAAAAAAAGCCCCAGTTACAGGTAATAAAAAAGCCAATTTCAGATACTGTCGACACAGCTACATATGAAAAAAGGTAAAATCTTTTGGAGCAAAAATTAATATAGGACCCTGACTTATTTTCAGGGAAACTGGGTATATGAGTAAGGCCGGATTTACATTGCGGAATCCAGCAAATATCTGGCAGTTACATGCTATGCAAAAGCACTTTTTCCTGCCCACGACCGGTAACCAATTGTGATTTTCTGCTTGTGGGGGAAATATCACAGCATGGTCTATTTTAGTGCCGGCTATGCACGGACAGCTTCCATTGAAGTCGTCTGTGCTGCGGCTTTTCCACAATGAGCATTGCAAAAGGGTCGCGGGATCCTTGTCATTGTCTAGCGATGGTGCGGGAGAATCTGTACTGCGCATGTCCGACGGCTTGCCGTCCGGAACATCGGCAGTACAGAAGGCCATCTGCACTGATGCCGGAGTCACTGGTTGTGCACAGGGTTGGATTCCGCTGCGGTATTCTGTGCAGGTGGCTTAATGTGCATGAAGTAGAGGTTTATGTGTATGAGACATCTATGCAGCATGTGTGTAAGTAACAGACCTGTGTGTACTGTGCATTCATAAAGGCTATGTGTGTAATGTTCATGCAGACTTACATATTGCCGGCTGCACACGACTGAGTCGGATTCTGTATACGGGAGTCCACAGTGGAATCTGTCCCTGATCGCGTCCAGCGTCCGCGCATACATGTCTCTTTTCTTCTGAATCTGTATTGTGGATGGCTGCAGCAAGCTGTCATCGGACATGTGCAGCACAGATTTTTTTAAAAATGTTTGTGTTTCCCGCACCGTCGTTGGCGATGACGCGGGTGCCCCGACCTATACGCAATGTCAATTGCAGATGAGCCGCGGATCGGATGGCTTCCATTGACTTCAAGGGAAGCTGTCTGTGTGGAATCCACACTAAAATAGAACGTGCTGCAATTTTTCCTCCGCTCACGGAAATCCCAATTCGTTTCTTTGAGTGTGTAAGAAAAAGCACTTTTGCATTGCATGTTAGGAACAGCATTTGCTGCGGATCTGCAGTGTGGATTCCAACTGCGGATTCCACAATGCAAATCCGTTCAAGTGCCGGCCTTGCAGATTTTTAGGCTGGCTACACAAAGACGTATTTGCGTGTGTACTTGAATGTACAATACGCAGTAAATAGAACCCATTTATGTCAATGGGTTTGCTCACATTACCGTATTTTAGTTTGCTCATTTTGATCATATTCTATCTTTCTGCATATTTGCACATCAATGGTCCCCATAGAAGTCAATGGGTGGGGACGCAAATGTGCAGACAATACGCAAGGAGATACATGAAACACTGCATAATGCCGTTGGAAAAAGAACACATCTGGAACTCACTAGACAAATTAGCCATTTCAATCGGTGTGTTTTTGCATCCTGCACGCAAATGAGCAAAAAAAGTTGAGTAAAATACGCTGAGACGAGTAAAGAAGCCTCATTCATTGCTCAAGAAAGACGCGCTAAGGCGTGCGCAATTGCACTCGTGCTCGTGTGAAGCTGGCCTCCACATTAAAGTTCCACAATAAAGCACAGTTTTAACAAACTCCATTCATTCAGAGTAGACCGTCTGCAGCATATTGTTGGCATGATGAGGATGATCAAATCTGCAGTCTGCTTTATCTGTTGTGGAAAGACCTTGGATCTTCAACACAGATTTTATCTACTGCAATCACTAAGTCGACTACACCCTGACTAAGGCCGGCTGCACACGGGCATATTTGCATTGCGAAATCCAGAGCGGCCGTCTGCCTCCGCAGCAAATATTTTCCATAGCATGCTATGGAAAAGCGCTTTTTCCTGCACACAAGCGGAAATCAATTGTGATTTTCCGCTTGTGGAGGAAAAATGACAGCATGCTCTATTTTTATGCAGTGTCCACACAGAGGGCTTCCATTGAAGTCAATGGAAGCCGTCCGACCCGCAGGCCACCCGCAATTAACATTGCAGACAGGTCCCAGATTCTACATCATCGCCTAGTGACGGCGTGGGAAAATCTGTGCTACCCATGTCTGGCGGCAAGCTGTCCGGACCATACGCTGTACAGATAAGAAGAAAAGAAGACAGGTACGTGAAGTCACCAGCCGGGCACAGGAAGATTCTGCTTGGAGATCCCGGAATCTGCCCCGCTAGTGTGCAACCGGCCTCAGGAAGAGTGGCGCTTCAGACATCAAAGGCATGCAATACCCTCTGTTGAAGGATAATGCCTAAAACACAAGCTGGAGCTTTGCAAGACGTACCTAAAGACCAAGAAACCTTTTTTTTTTGCAATGTAACTAATCAGAAAGTTTATCAGACATGTTCTAAAACTGAAAGTTGGTCCTAGTTAAAGGGGTTGTCCGAGTTTACAACATTAGAATTTTTTTTTTCATGTTAAAGAGTTATTTTTTCAGACTCTCATGTGCTGAAAGAACATATTGCATTACTTTTTGTTTTAGGGCAAAGTGCTCTGTCTGTGCCTGATAAAAGGAATCTTGCAGTCTGTCCAACTGTTTCCTTGACTGTAAACATTAACCACCTTATCAGATATCATACCATAAAAAAATCATAAAACTCAGAGGAGAAGTCATCTCGACGCACGAAGAGCTCACGTATTGCAGTGTCATAAATTAGTGCGTTCGGTAATAGAAAGAAAAAAAACTCCCAAAGTCAATGCTGCAACTTGTCTCCTGCTCTAACCAAGCCTACAAGGCATTCCTAAGCAGAGCAGATGTATCCAGAACACAACTTGGTGATGATATACTTTTTATCCCTAAGGCAATTTCTTGTAGGAGCAGGTAGAAATTAAAGGCGCGGTATCTTCTGTCAAAACTTACATTCCTTTGGAAGGTGCGTTGATGAGGACAAAAAGAATGCCCAGAGAGATAAGAGAAAGTAATTCTGCTTTTTTAGTGTCATGGAGAGGCAAAACTGTGCCGCGCTTTCCTGCTTCTTACAAAAATGGACATAAGTGATCCTGGTATTTTTTTTTACATTATCCGGTTTGCAAAAAAAGTACAACAAATATACCGTATTTGATTAAGAACTGAGCTGCAGTTTTTATCGTGGTTTATTGTAGCATTGCCTTAATATGGAACAATGAAACGTTCAGGTGCGCCCTTCTCTGGCAAATATTGATAGACACACCCTTAAAGTGAACGTTTGAAGAAATTCTCATTTGTATTATTCTATCTGCCACCGTAGGATATTTTTATATCAGAACTCCGTCGGAAACTTGCCACAAGCTGCTATTCACCTAAATTACCAAAAGATTATTTATTACACCCTATTACTTGAGGAGTTAGCAACTTCTAGGCAACACGAAGATTTGATAATAAAACCTGTGCTAACACGTATGTGTAATTATATATATGTAGGGAAAAAAGCAATTACAATACTAACCTCACCCCATTACAAAATGATAAAGAAAAAAGTGGCAGGGAAAAGAAGAAGAAAATCTCAAGGAGCCAGGATGCAGAAGAAAGAAGTATTCCTAATAGAGATGAGCGAGTATACTCGGTAAGGCACATTACTCGAGCGAGTAGTGCCTTATACGAGTATCTTCCCGTTCGTCTCTAAAGATTCGGGGGCCGGCGCGGGTGACAGGTGAGTTGCAGGGGGGGAGAGAGGGAGAGAGAGATCTCCCCTCCGTTCCTCCCCGCCCCCTGCCGGCCCCCGAATCTTTAGAGACGAATGGGGAGATACTCGGCTAAGGCACTACTCGCTCGAGTAATGTGCCTTAGCGAGTATACTCGCTCATCTCTAATTCCTAATTTAAGTGTAACCATGTTTGGAGATGCTCTCAATAAAAATACTAGAAACTGCATTAATGGTGATCCTGGAATATGTTTGGTTACAGAGACCGTCAGGCATAATACAATTCACTCTATAAGTAGCATATTGTGTGACACATGGCACAGGGGCAGACCACAAGGTTGACTTATTCCTGGATCCTGCATGATGAAGCCTAAATCATACCCAGATACGGTCTTGCATGCCCTGAAAACATTTCATTGCATCACTGACCGTTTACTGTCAGGTAGGTCAGCCACCTAGGTTCTGCTCACTGGCCAGATATGGATCCTTTCAGGCTGTCCAGCTGCCCAAACACAATTACTACACTTATCGGGGACTGATTTCTAAAAGAGCTTCACGTGGTTGCAGGTCCACATACAGTAAAAAGTATCCATCTTAGGCGTATTGCACTTTGGGCAAGCGTTTAGGATTGATGAGATGTTTGGATGGATGAAAGCATAGATTACCTTGTCTATGAATTGAATATGGATTTTCCCCACAGTTCATCACAGTTGACTTTTAAAGGTAAAGTCCCCTGGTGCAAGCAACGATTTATGACTGAGGTCACATCATGATGCTTTCTTGGCAGACTGTTTTGCAGGGTGGCTTGCAATTGCCCACCCCAGTCATCTTTTTTATCCCCCAGCAAGCTGGATACTCAATTTTACCGATCTTGGAAGGATGGAAGGCTGAGTCAACCTTGACTATCTGATCCACATGGGGATTGAACCCGCAACCTTCAGGTCGTGAGCGAGAGCTTAGGACTGCATTTCTGCTGCTTTAATACTCTGTGAGGCTCTTTTAACTTTTCACAAGCCTTGGATTACCTTTTGTGGAACTTCAGCATCTCCTCATGTGGTCACTCATTCCCAGTATATTGTTTGAGAAGTCTGTTCTAATAACACATAACTAGCCACCTAGTAAAATAAACCAATAGATCTGTAGGAGAATCAGGCTTGGCCTGAATTAGCCATATTGTTCTCAGTCAGCCATTTTTACTACAGTATTGTAACAAACAGACAGAGGCTTCTTTCACACTAAAGTATATCGGCCGTCCTTTTCACGGATACACAGATTCCAATGCATCAGATCACATGGCCGTATTCCCGCAGCGTGAAAGTGCCCAGCCGGGCCAATATAGCGCTGAGTGCTTTCATGCCGGCCTGCAAAGATAGTCCTGTAACTATCTTTCCGGCTGGAATACTTCGACTGCTGCATGGGCTCCTATGGGAACCAATGACAGCGGCCGTAGAAGGGAGGTGGGAGGGTGTTTAGCAGCGTGACTGCTAAACTCCCTCCCTCTTCTCTCCTCCTCCCCTTTCGCTGTTTGCAATGGGAGGGGGCAGAGCTAAGCTCCGCCCTGCCCTGTCCCCTCTCATTGCTGGCTGTGGACAGGGGTGGGAGCTTAGCTCCGCCACCGTCCCATCCCATCGCACACAGCCGGACGGGAGGAGAGAGGAGGTAAGCCGGCGAGGTGGGAGGACCAATGGCATTGCGGGCTTGGCGTGTATGCACCGGGGCCCGTGCCGTCTGAACGGGTGCACAAACATTAGATTTGTGTGCCCGTTCTGGCGTTTTTACGGCCGCGGCGGGACCATGTAAAAAAGCCTACGACTCTGGTTTTCAGCTATCTTTCCCCTTTGCAGGAGTATGCCTGGAAGTTTTATCTCCTCCAACCACACCCCTACAGCTGTCCCAGCTGATTGGTACACAGAAGGTCTGCTTTTACGCCCTCTACAGGCCCTTCTGTGAACTACCTTGCCACACTACTTAGTTTCTCATGTGAATGCCCTGAAAGAAATTTTCAGTATCTAGTAGTCGGGCAGGGGACTCCAGGGCAATATTGACCCTTTCGAATCCACTGTCTAATGTCGGAAGACATTCTGATTTAAGGCTGTACAGCCCCGATGTTGGAAGACGTCCGTCGGGGTTCTCTTACTGTATATTGCCAGCCTCTCTGCTGTCGGAGCCTATCCAACGTGTCACCTCATGCAGTACTGGCTTTAGCCAGCATATAGCGCCATTGTATAACAGCAGAAAAAGAGTAAACCCCTTAGAAAAACCAGGATACAAATTGGATTGGAAAGGGTTAAAGAGCAGTGGAAATTGGGGACACCCTTGGCGTGTTCCCTTTTTTCACAAGATAGGGGGAGACAAATGCCCAGAACTATAGCTCATTGCCTTGGGCATGAAGTAAAGGTGGTTTAAAACCGTCCAAAGCTACCAATGATTTTCTTCCTGTCCAGCACCATGCCTAGTCAGCTTCAATATATATAGTCAAAGGCTTCTTCAGCATCCATAGTGATTAGTGCCGGTGAGGCATGGTGCTTGGGATGTAAGGGGATGGGTTTTGAGAGCTGCCTTTACTAGTAGTACAACTTGCTTTACAAGATATGTATCAGAACTGAACGGTGTTACTGTGCATTCGATATTTTGTTTCTCAGGTAACTTGGACTGGTAATGGCATGTTCTGTGGGACGTGTTGAAATATGCACCAACATGTTTCTTTAATCACAGTTATTTTGCCTCTATATAGAAACAGTGAAAAGGTAAAATACAGCTCACCCAAAATCTTGCTCCACAGTATTATGCCAAACAGCCAACCTCCGATAGGAGAACACGAAGAACAACGCCAAGCCGGATCTTAAGGGTGCAATGTGGAAAAAACGATGTATATAGCTCCAGCGCTTCTCATAAAAACCAATCTTTATTAGAATATATCCATAGAAAGGTAAAAACGCTCACATGTGCGAACAAGGACCTACGCGTTTCGGCAAAAAATGAAGCCTTAATAATAGCATATAGCTTGGATATGAAGCAAGTAATTTAAAGGTGACAGGCTATGACATAACTAATTAATATGCAAAGTCTGGGGAGGAAAATATTTTGGTTTGTTTTAATAAAGAGCACAGACCACATCCTGATTGGGCACATCTGAAACAATCGTTAGGCTGAATGTCGGCAGCTACAGACCAACAGTGGGAAGCAGGCGCGTAGCTAAAGGCTCATGTGCCCGGGTGCAAAAGTTTATCTTCTCTTAACCTCAGAGGCATAACTTGAAGCTCCTGTGCCCCAATGCAAAACCTGTAATAGGGCCCCCAACTATAATGCTTTATTCATAGTACTGGGCTCCCTTTATGGAGAAGTGAGGCCTTATGGGCCCCATAAGGCTCCTGGGCCGGGTGCAACTGCATCCTCTGCATCCCCTATAGCAGTGGTGGCGAACCTATGGTGCGCGTGCCAGAGGCGGCACACAGGGCCCTCCCTGCTGGCACGCACCGCCATCTGCCGCTCACCAATTGTAAATACTGGCAGGGGCCGCGGTTCCCCTGCCGGAATTTACTCAGCTGCACTGCTAGCAGCGCTGATCCCAGCGCACACTGTGACGTCAGTGTGCAGCCGGGATCCTCCTCCCCTCTCCCCCGACGTCTCCTACTACTTAGTTTCGCGAGAGCAGGGGAGGAGGCGTCCGGCAGCACACCGATGTCACAGTGTGCACCGGGATCAGTGCCAGAAGCAACGCCGAGCAGAGGAGGAGCCGGTAGATATATGGGTCTCAGGGAAGGCGGGAGGGGGTGTCACTATTACGCTGGGGGCCACAGTGGGGTGTCGCTATTACGCTAGGGGCCACTGTGGGGTGTCGCTAGTACGCTGGGGGCCACTGTGGGGTGTTGCTGTTACGCTGGAGGGCCGCTGTGGGGTGTCACTGTTACGCTGGGGTACGCTGTGGGGTGTCGCTGTTATGCTGGGGTACGCTGTGGGGTGTCGCTATTACGCTAGGGTACACTGTGGGGTGTTGCTGTCACGCTGGGGGCCGCTTTGGGGTGTCGCTGTCACGCTGGGGGCCGCTGTGGGAAGTCACTGTCATGTTGGGGCCGCTGTGGGGGGTCACTTATCGCTGGGGTCGCTGTGGGAGGTCACTATTACCGCTGGGGCCGCTGTGGGGGGGTCACTATTATCGCTGGAGCCGCTGTGGAGGGGGTCATTATTACTGCTGGGGTATGTTTACATGTGGCAGCAATGAGCAGGGCTGTTTCAAAATAGAACGGGTGCAGATTTTGACTGCTTTTGGATGCGGAATTGCTGCAGAATTTTCCACAGAAATTTCTGCTTAGGACATTCTGCAACATTTCTGCATCCAAAAAGCAGTTAAAATCTACACCCTGTCTATTTTGAAGCGGCCCTGTTGTTTTTAGAACGAGCGGGTTAGAAACATATGTCGTGATAAGCTCCGCCCCTGACATTTTGGCACTTGGCCATAAATGTGTCGGTTTTGGGTTGCAGTTTTGGCATTCGGTCTCTAAAAGGTTCGCCATCACTGCCCTTGGTGCTGATTTTGAAGCCGGTTTTATCGCGTATTCGTGTGCCGAATTCACCCCCTCATTGAGAAGAGGTGAATTCTGCATCGGAAACAGCAATAAAATTGACATTCTGTGGAATGCAATTCCGCACCACATGTCAATTTCTGCACAAGTTTTGTGCAGATTATTTACGCAGTTTGTGGATAAGATTTTCAAAATCTCATCCACTTTACTGCTACAGTATGGGGCTCGAGCAAAGGGTCCACAGGGGCCCCTTTAAGAGAAAGCCCCGCATGACACGAGGGGTCAGGTAGCTGGGAGATTGGCAGTGAAGGGGTTAATGAAAGGGAGAGAGGTTAGGAAGATACTGGAAGGTAGGAGTAGGGATAGATCGGATTGGTGGGGAGTAGAATAGGTGGGGAGATATAAAAGAGGGAGAAAAGAGCAGGAACGCCATCTTTTAGGGAAGGTTAGGAAGCAAGGAGAATGGGGAGTTAGTAGGGGAGAAGAATTTGTATTGTCATGGCAGCGTTGGTGGCTGAGGGGTCCTTGGAGTCGGTTTCAATTGGTTAGGGGGGAGTTGGGTGGGCACGTTCTCACCTGTTAAGACTCCCTCCTTGGTGTAATTTGATTAGTGTCTGGTGCTGTGTGAGTTGGCTAGTGGGGAGGGGCAGTAAATCCCTTCCGTCCGCGAGTTACAGTTATTAGCCACCCAAGGGCGGCTTGTGGTGCCCCTGAGCCTGTTGGTACTGTTGGGGGCAAGGTACATTGGTTAATTATGTTTAGCACCAGATTTTGTGGCTCCAAGGACTCCCCCTCGTATGTTTGTTTTTCTGTTACTTAATTTTATGTTAAGTATGTTAATAAATTGGCTGCTGTGGTCATTTTATCCAAAGTATTTGAGTCTGTCATTATTGGTGGGGGTAGCTGCAGCAAAGGGTACTCTGGCCTTCCCGGATAATGTAAATTCTGTGGCAAATCCACCCCATCTGGATCCCGTCTTTGTCATAAGCTGTTTTTGAGATGTCAAAACAGTATTGTTGTATGAGCTAGTGGGGAAGGGCAGTAAAATATTGTTGTATAAGCTAGGAGCTATCATGTTGCCTATTGTACGCATGTTCTTGGTGAAAAGTTTGGTATTTGGGCGATATCAGCCTGCAGAAGAATAGGTGGATTTTTTGTATGATTTATTTAATGTAAAAAAAATCCATACTAAAGCTTGTAGATAAAAAAACAAGATTGGATACGGCATCAGGGTGTATCTGGTGTTGTCTAAGCGGTGTCAAACAGTTGGATTGTAGTTTAGATTGTGCCAAATAGTCACATCTCGTTTTTGATGCTGCTTTATTTTTGACCCCCTTTATAATGGCAGTAACCACAATGGCGTAATCTGTCAGAAATAACACCACACTCTCGATTATAGTCCTTTCCCCTTTGGCTCTAATAAACTCTCCTACTGGGAGAGTTTTTACTGAATGATGGGGGTGCATGTAATAAGGAGTTGCCAGAGGAGGCTTCCTCTATAATTTAGTATTAATGTTCTTTGATAAAGGGTCTCCAATAAAGAAGACATCAAGAAAAGAGAGAGACAGGATGCTGTTGAAAAGTAAAAGAGACCAAAACTATTATTATTGAGATAGGAAACCAAATCAGAAACCAAAGGGGGGAATCCTGTTAAATAAGGAAGAGGTTGTCTAGATATATCCCATACCAATGAATCTTTTGTAGGAATAGGTTATGGGAACCATAGAGCCAAGACTCCTCCTATAGAAACATATCGAAGGAAGCGATGGCTCTGATTGGCTCTCGAGTGCCGCGGCTCAGCCAATCAATGCAGCGCTCGATGAACCAATCACAGCCATCGCATTGAATGGCTGTGATTGGTTCATCGAGCGCTGCATTGATTAGCTCAGCCGTGGCGCTTTAGATCCAATCAGAGCCATTGTTTCCTAGAGGCGGGATTAACGAAACCCGCTACCAGAAAACAATCTTCTGTCGGCTGCTGAGGACTGCAAGCAAGATGCTGGTACTCCGCAGAGCGGCGTGAGGGACCCGGACTGCGCATGCTAGGTAAGTATTACTTTTTTTATGTAGTGTAGCTGGGGCTTATTTTCGGGGTAAGGTTTATATTTCAAGCACCCCCACTCCTCCGAAAATGAGGGTAAGGCTTATTTTCAGGGAAACACAGTAATATCTTATATTTATTAGAAGTAGTCTGGTCCTGAGAGGATGGGGAACTGAGTGTTTTGTATGGTACAGGGCAGCAAGACTGATTTAATAGTATGGGCATCACTAGTAGGCTGCAAGCCTGCACGGTGCACTACATGTATCTGTGTGACTGGCACCCTAGGCAAGCTTTATCTATGTGCAAGTATAAAACTGAGCAGCCGCCCTCCCCAATGTATAGTGGGAGTATGAGTGGTTGTTCAGCACTGTTTTGCACTTTTGCTACCTCCCCCATATAGCATTTTGCCTTTCTGCATGCTGTTGGGCACGGGTGTTTGTATCAGTAGGAATGGCCTTTCGCAGTCATTTTTATATATGTTTGATCTGTTCTTCAGTGACCTCTTTGTAGAGATAGAAATTACAGTAGTTCCTCTTCTAACCACAAACTGTCAACTTCCTGCAGAAGACGGTCAACTAGTGTTGATACTTGAGTTTTGTGAAATTTAAGAGTATTTTCACCCTCACTAATGTAAGGGAACAGCGGGTTACAAACTGTATTAAGGTGTTTCCCCTCTGTAGCAGGAATTACGCTTTCGTGCTCCATTCGAGGAGCGGGAAAAGGAAAGCCCGTGGCCAAATGGCGCCGTCTCTAGATGGAACCGAACAGCGCTGGCCGGACTCCATTGACTATAAGGGCTCCTTCACACTCGTGATCACGATTTTGCTGGAGATATCAGAGCACTAGCGATGCTTTTTTTTGCAAAAATATCTATGCCGCGCACAATTTTCCCGCGATAGACAATAGAAGTTTCTAATGTTAAAATCGCATCGCACGAAAATCGCAAGTTTGTGCTTTGCGATGCCATAAAAAGGAGGCTCCATAGGGAAACACGGGAGATAAAAAAAAAGCAAAATGCCAAAAGATAGAGTATGCCGCGAATTTTATTTTTTACTCCACATCGCATAAGTGAAAACATCGCAAATGGGAATTAATTAAACCATTGACAATCATTGGTTTCATAATGCTGCGTTTTCAATCACTCTCGCATCGCGTGATTTTATTGCAAGTGTGAAGGCACCCTAATGGGGTCAACCAAGTTTTTGTCCAGCTGCCCGGTTTTGGGACGGAATAGAAAGTGCTACATGCATGTTTTTTTCTTCCAGTACTTCCAGCTGGATCTGCAACGGAATCTCCGGCTGGAGGTTCCGACGTAGATGTGAAACTGGCCTAAGGGTGCCTTCACACTTGCGATCATGAGATCTCTGCATTTTTTTTTTGTGTGAATGTCAATAGGACTTACTAATGTTAAAAACGCATCGCACAAAAATCGCAAGTTTGTGCTTTGCGATTTTTGTGCGATGCGTTTTTAACATTAGTAAGTCCTATTGACATTTGCGTTAAAAAAACGCAACGATATGGCGATCGCAATTGTGAATGCACCCTTAGGCGTCATGTCCACAGTACATGTTCCTGCGGAATCTGCGGCCCTTCCACAACATAATTGACTGCAATGGAAGACGTCCGTGTGGGAGCCGCAGTAAAATGGAACATATGGTTTTTGTGTAAATGAAGAACCGTTTCTCCATAGCGTCCAGTGGAGGGTTATTGCTGTGGAATCCGGAGGTGGACGTGCACTTCGGATTCTGCAGCAAAAATCCATCTGTTTGCATGAGGCCTAAGGCCCAATGTCCACGGGTGGATTTTAATTATAAAATCCGCGCGAGTCTCCTGCACGGGAGATCGGCACCTCTAGCTGCCCAAGGCAATTTAAAGCATGGGGATTTGATTTTTTTTCCCCAGCGTGTGGTACGCACGCGTGGGAAGAAATCACAGCATGCTCCATTTTTCTGCAGATCCTGCGGGACAGCTTTTATTGAAGTCAATGAAAGCCGTCCGATCCGCGGCACCGCCATAGCTCTGCCTGTGGACGTGCCGCGGATCCACGAGAAAGCAGGAGATTAAAAAAAATAAACAATTGCACTCCGCATGCGTCCAGCATGTCGCCAGAGTGTCCGGACGCATCCACCGTGCTGAAGAAAGAAGATCCGTCCGGCACGGAGGAGACCTGCGATGGATCTGGACAGGTAAGAAATTGTATTTTCCTGTCCATGTCCGTGGGCATGGCTGGATCCTGCTGCGAGATTCAGCAGATGGAATTTGCGCATGCAAGTGGACATTGGGCCTAAGTATAATAATACCACTAAAGGAAAAGCAAACAAAAAATAAGTTGGATATAAAACATTTTAATCACAAAAAGGTTTAAACTTTACATAGTAATCAATCCTGGCAGGCGGCAGGAATAGAAAATCATGTTGCTCAGCAATTCTTTCTACAGCCAGTAGGGAGGCGATCATAAGCGGTGCAGCCACTTGGTTTTTAGTTCTTCTTACATGCTTCTTTTTCCTGGTCAATAGCTGTAAACATATGAAATAATATATTAGAAGTTTGGTAAAATACGAATAGGACACAATACAGGTCTCCATCAACACAATGCAAGTGAAAGGTCTCCAAATAAAGCTAAGCAGCCTGACGGGGGTAGCAATGACATATACTACATCACAAACTAAGGGCTTATTCACACAGATGCATTTGTGCAGTGTATTGCGCATGCAAAATTTGTACGTGCAATATGCAGCGAATGCACACCAGATCATTCGGGAGAGCTTGTAACTCTATAGGGAATTACTGTAAAATCTCGGTGGGGAAACAGCACCCACCCATGGGGGGACACAGCACCCACCCAGTCTGTTGTTGGGACTAACATATACTCTGAGTTGGGATGTAATGCATCCTCTAGTGTCTCGTTTGGCGAAAGTCAATTCGCTCTCTATGGGCTTGATGCCACCAGGGCCTGTGGATGTTGCCACCGCACGGCCAGTGTGGGTAGTTGCCGTGCGGCATGTGTGCATGGCACCATATCCAGCACTGCTGCTCCAGACCATTCCTTTAGGCAACGGCAGTTCATGCACAGATGCCCCCTGAGGTCAGTGATTGGTTGTGCAGTCAGGTGAGTGGTGACAGGTAGATGACTGTTGCAGTTGCTTCTGGGATTGAGCTGGCAGAGTCTGCAGCAAGAGTGCTTGTTCGGGGGGATTGGGGAGTGGGGGGTGTTTTAAAAGGTGAGCATGGTTTTTTTTCTTCTTTATCCTCCACTGTTATCTGCCCTGTATATATTTTTTCAAATCTCAAAAAAACCCTTTAAAGAAACAAATATGATCAACTTTGTTATTCCTAATACAGGAATTGAGGGGATGGTGCAAGACAGAGAAACAGCGCAAGACAGTGGAGGATGGTGCAAGACGCAGGGATAGAGAGAGACCCAAAGAAAGAAGCCCTGTATCATGTCCACTCAGTTCTTGTTATAGGCATATCATATTGGGGCATATTTATTAATGTGACCTTGTCATAAAATGTGCCAAAGGTGGTCAAGTTTTACTCGGAGGGGAGTGGCTAACAGCAATCTCATACATGTATTAAAGGGGTATTCTGGTCATAGGTCGTTCTTTTCAAGTTTTCGCCCATCCACTCGATGGGGGAAAACAGATAGATTGATGGGTGTCTGACCGTTGGGACCCCCACTGATCCCGAGAATGGGGGACCCGTGCCCCCCCTACTTCACAGTTGAAGATGCAGGCTCCCATTTCTGTAGTGTAGTGAGGAATGGAGATGCTGGAGCAGTGGCTCCATTCCTCACAATGGCGCAGACACATAGCATTGCACTGGGCTATCTCTGTCTGCCCCATAGAAATGAATGGAGCTGCAATGGGATATTGCATCTTCAAGTGTGAAATAGGGAGTACATGGGTGCCCATTCTGGGGATCCTCCAGGATCCCAGTGGTTGCAACCCCCCGATCTATCAGTTTTCACCTATCCAGTAAATGGCTGAAAAGTTGAATAAACATTCTACAACCGGAATACGCCTTGAAGACAGAAAATGGCACAAAAAATTTGTGCATAATTACGCCTGCTTATATTAAACATCATTTTCGCTCTTTAAAACAGCTCAAGATGCACATTTTACTCCAACATACTTCAGATTAAGATTGGTGAATGCAACGCGAGTCTTAGTATATGTTCTCCATGGGATTTTAGTTTACAGCACGAGAATATTTGTTTTTGTCTTCTTTTCCCAGTTTAACAAAATATTACTTTTGATCAAATTTTCCAATAAACCTAACTGCATAGTGGAGCTTATACGGGGCAGAAGGGTATATAGACACAGGGCTAGGGCAGTGACCGGAATCAATACCCCAAACGAAGGAAAATCTTGCTACGTCTCTGACAGCATGTGACCAAGATGATGCTATTGGGTGTGATGCATAGTCGGGGATCCCATAGGGCGACCAATGTTTATATAACATGGTTTAAAGCATGAACAGAAGCAACAACAAGTTTGAACATAGCATTAGCTGGGTGTACAACAACACTGGTGTATGGCTGGAACACATTAGGTGAGGTTTATGTATGTAGTATTAAGTGCGTGACCACAGAGCGACACTGGCAGACCCCATGCTGCTCACACAGCCCCAAGCCCCATGGCTTCTGCTTAGGGACACACTTAAATTCTTTGTATAAGTTAAAAGCCAAAAATGTTGTAACATAGTATGCTATGCTGTAGGCTGGGCTGAAAAAAGACAAATGTCCATCCAGTAGCCTTTTTTGTTCTCCACTATGGGATAAATAAATCAGTATTTTAGTCCTGGTGAAGAGAATTTGCATGCAGATATACTCACTCTCTTTGGATGGAAGTGTATTCTTTTCCTCCGTGTTAGTTTTGCGGAGTTTCCGATGATCAAATTGCTCCACCTCTGACAGATCAGGTTTATCAGCCATTGTGACTGTAGAAGAAGAAAACACAAGAAGTCACATGGCGCGGTTTGGTTTGTGTAGAGATTTTGTACCATCTAATAAAATAAGGACAGAAAAGGCACATACAGTATTTTATTTGTGCCTATGGGCAAAATGATTGAAACTGGCAGAACAGAGAGCGACCACATCTGCTTGAGCCTCTTTTTTACATTTATCTATCTCTCTCATATCTTGCTATCTATTTATCTATCTCTCTATCTATATAATCCATCCATCCCACAAAAAAATTGATCATGCTCTATCTTTCTGCATATTTGCGCACTGAAGGTCCCCATAGAAGTCTTTGCTGGGTGCACAAATGTTCACGCAATGTGAAATAGAGTGTGCAATACGATGCGCAATTCCGTGAGAAATAGAACACATCTGGAACTCATTAAGCTTTAAAATCGGGGTGTGGTAGTGTCCTGTGCACAAAAAACATGCCATGTGAACCAAAAAGAACAGTAAAATACACAGGTATGCCCGAAATAAAGACTTGTTCATAGCACAAGTACGTTGCACTGAGTTATGCACAAAAACGCCTATGTCCGTGTGAAGCCACCCTAACCCGCAATGCATACATACAGATTTTAGTACAGAATTTTCTGCATCTTTAGCTGCATCCTGCAGAAATATTCCACACGTGTGAAAGGGCCCTGAAAGATGCCTAGGAGGCTAGGATGCTACTAGACAGGCGTAGTACAGTGGCGAACATGGGATCGGATCCTATTAGAAGAACGCAAGGACCATATGGAGACTTTGTATGCAATACACGCAACTGAAGACCATAGTGTCGCACTACCTTGAAAATGCTGGAGCCTGGATTCACATATGTTTTTAGTAAAACTCCTCAGCCAGATATAAGTTGTAAGTCAGTAGAGAAACTTGAAGTTCACTACAAACAGTACAATTTCTTTTGCAGCATTTTTCCTCCCTTTGGCTGGAAAACCATTTCATCCGAATTCAGTTGAAAAGATGAAACTTGCTGCAGATCTGCACCAAAATCCACAGCAAATCAACAACATGTAAACGCAGCCTTAGGACTTCTTCATATGGGCATATGCGCAAATACACTCAGTGCTATGGAGCGTATTAGTGCATGAACCTGTCAAAAGTCTTTTTTTTTTACAGTACTATTGCACGTGAGATAAGTCCTGCGTTATCTTTTCTCGCACATAGAAAAACTACGTGCGAGAAAAATTATATCACGCGAGAAATACGGCCATGAAAACGAAACCATTAAAATCAATGGCTTTGTTTCATTCCATTTTGTGGGTGTGATTCCACACCCCCTAAAACATGATGAAATCACGGTCCTCTGTTTAAGCCCTTGGGGTGTGTTCACACATGGTTGAATTGGTGCAGATTTTGCCATGAAGTTTGGTGCAGATCTGCAGCAGAATTCCCCCTTTCAACTGCATTCAAATTAAAGGGGTGAAATCTGTTGCAGATCTGTGCCAACATCCACAGCGACGTGTGAACACACCCTTATGTGGAAGGAATTGAACCCTGTCTTCTCACGGTGCTGTACTACGCCCTTCTGAAATCCGTTCTGTACAGGATCACGCAATAGCAGACATTGAAAGAAACATTGTAACACAAGGGCAGATTTATCAATATGAAGAACTGTTGCAAAATGTTTCCAAAAACTAAACTCCATATTTATCAAACAGATGCAACATTACAAGACAATGTTTGTGCAACTATGTAACATTCATCGTCACGTGTAAAGAGAACATTCTGTGTTATAGCAATGAAGCGTATACACGACAGGTGATATCAGCCCCCAAAAAGTTTGTTTATAGAATAAGCAATTATTGTTGACAAATATCTAGAATATCAGTGAAGTTCTAACCGTAAGTAAAAACAGCTTATTACAAACTCAGAAAACTGTACTCTGCAGCTTCTGTATCCTTAACTACAACACCCATCATGTACAATCATCACAGCACTGCAGAAGAAATAATCTAAAGCCAGGAAATAATGAGTCTGCGGGTCATTCTGGCAAACCTGCCTCACTGTAATGTGCCCGTACATATGCGAACTGCTCCAGGTATTTGGAAACCTGACTACAATCGCCTGCACGGACAGATCCAGAATCACGTGGCGGCCGCACCCTACTGCTGCGCATATATCTCCCTGCTGGATGACAAGTCTACAGTAACTGCAGATAATAACGTCTTTCTGGACATATGCAATAATAACACTATCACGATAAATACAGCCGGTGCCCTCAGACTGAATGCAGATGCCAGCAGGTAGAAGGAGTCTATTACTGAAAGAGTGGCATAGAGCAACTTACCCAGTGCTACCTTCAGTGCCCAGCCCAAATGCACACCGAGTGCTGGGCGTCACTTTTATATACAGTGCTTAATACACACCTTCCAATGTTCATTGGATCACACTTACACACCCAAGTAAAGCCCGCCCTCATAGACTTATCACATTCTGTCTGCAGACTGGTTAGATCTAGAAGGCTTGCTTCACATCTGCAGACACCGGCATAAAGGGAGCATAGGGCAATAATATATTCAGTAGTATCACGGCTTCCATTTTTACACAACAGAGCCTGAAGCCATATATTTTCACAGGAGAAAAGAGCCATAGATGTAAAAAGCGTTTATTTCTTGACTTTAACCCCTTAAGGACCAGGTCGTTTCAGTCCTAAAGCACCAGACACTTTTTAGGGTTTTACCCATGTGGTGGTTTTACGGCCTTATATTTTTTTGTCCTTAGCTACCAAAAGTATTTTTGCTGCGTTTTTTTCTACCCGTGACATATAGGGCTATTTTTTCATATTTGTTTTCACTGAAATTTTTTCAGCTTTTTAGTAAAAAAATAAAAAAAGATTCTTTTACATTTATAGTTGTTTATTTTTAAAATCACTATATTTGCGCTAAATTAAAGTACACGAATGGATTCCTCATTTTGTTTTGGATGTTTTGATATATAATTTGTATAGATTCGGATAACAGGGAGCACATGGTGCAATGGTTTATGTTTGGGTCTGCCAAAGCACTGCAGTTCTGCTTTGCCAGGGGGCACCCGGCGTTCATGTGTTCGCCAGTTCGAATAGCAGAAGTGGCACTCCAAAAACGCTTCTACCATCTCCTCTGGATCCTCTGCTACATTGGAAGTAAACATGCACCGTATTTGTACTATCAACCGAAATTAGGGCTTCTTCACACAGGCAAGAATCTCACACAAATAGGAAATCCATTCTGTGAATGGACCTGTTCACATGAGGAAAAATAATCAAAGCACATTCTATCTTTTGGCGTTCCCTCAGAAGGCTTCGCCCATTAATAGGCATCACATGGCACTCGCATGACGTGCGATGTACATGCAAGTGCGAAGTTTCCCACTGAAGTCAATGGAAAACATATGCGATCTTCTGACGTGCATGAAATACGTGCCTGAGGATCGCAATTTCACAGAACCAATGCAAGGCGTTTTTGAATAAAAACGTCTTCTATTGGTGTGGAAAATACATGTTGGCAAGCGCGATATCAGACAGTTTCTCAGACTGAGGGCTTATTCAGACATCCGTATATCAGCCAGGTTTTCACGCCCATCTGATATATGCTGTCCCTCTCTGCAGGGGGATGAGGCGGGACGGGAGCAGTGAACTGAGCTCCCGCCCCCTCTCCGCCTCCTATCCGCCCCTTTGCAAACAGTGGTGAGGGCCATAGAGGGGCTGGGAGCTCATTGCACTGCTCCCGTCCCGCCTCCTACCCCTGCAGAGAGGGACAGCGTATATCGGCCGGGCGTGAAAACCCGGCCGATATACGGACGTCTAAAAAAGCCCTAATATTGCGCTCTCACAAGCCTAAGGCCCAGGGCCAATTGCCGTAAAAATTTATGGCACTTGGTCCTTATTGGGTTAATAACCTCTTCAGAACACGATCATTTCCGCTTTTTTCATCTGTGTTTTCTGCTCTTCACTCTTAAAAAATCATAAATAGTTGTTATTTTTCCATGAACATAGCCATATGATACCAAATTCATACAGTTTTTTTGCTATACTACTTTGAAAAATAAAATATATTTTTTTTAAAACTGCCATCTTCAGGCTACCATAATTTTTTTAATTCTTCCATTTTGGGGTTGTGATGCCCTCAAAAAAATGCATGGGGTGTTCAGGGGCTATTCATGACTTGCTATAGTAAGGGATATACATAGAACTCAGAGGCCCCTTAGCATAACTCAGAATTGGAGCCTCCCAGACCCCTGCACCAATCAAATATAAAGGTAGATTTCTATAATGTAGTCCCAATATAATAGTCCAATACCAGCTCTACACTGTGATAGTGATTACAGTGCAATTACCGCCAGTGATCGCAGGTAATGTCTTCAATGATTGGCATTCTTCACTTTCACGTTTCCTTGTCTATTCAGGGCCAGACTGCCATGAAGACTTTTTCCAGTAAAAACTCATTTCTATACACTCTCTGCATCCTGACCCTACCCCTCAATATACCCCATAGTAATAGTGTCTTCTTCTGCGACTTCACAAACTTTAATAATAGCATCCTTTGTGTGGCCTTACAAACTAATAGTTCCGTGGCTCTCCTTCAGATATAGTTCCTCCTCACTGGCCCCACTTTGATATCCTTCCCTACTTTGTGCCCCCCATAACCCCTATTGCCTCTCTTTAGATATAGTTCTCCCTTCTGTATCACCACTTAGATGTACTTCCCCTTCTTTGGTCCCCGTAAGTTGAAGTTCACCCCTCAGTGGCCCCTCATTAGATATTTTCCCACTTCTGTGCCCCCTTTACGATACACTTTCACCCTTTGTTCCCACTGTGTAACCCCCTTAGATACAGTACCCCCCTCTGTTGTAGCCCCCCTCAGTTATAGCACCATGCTGGTAAATCTCTGGCAGTAGGAGGAGGTATTTCACACTTCCAGACACAACCAATAATAGCCAAACATCCTATGAGCTCTCCAATACTGCCTCTCCTGGAGTCAGGAAGGATTTTTTTCCCCTTAAATGGGGAAAATTGGCTTCTACCTCATTGGGCTTTTTTTGCCTTCCTCTGGATCAACATTTGGGGGGGGGGGGGGTAATACGCTGAACTGGACGGACATGTGTCTTTTTTCGGCCATACATACTATGTTACTGTTACACAACGACTCCTTCCCTGCAGTACAGAGTGTGCAGGAGATCAGGGGGTGTACTGGAGTGCTTCATACTCACCCAAGTCCACATTCCTATGCTGTGTCCCAGCAAAGTTGGTGTGCACACAGTGGGACTTTTTTCAGCTGATTCTGTGCAAGCACTCTTACATTCATCTCTATGAGAGAGGCGCATAGAGCCGACTGAAAAGGGCCCCAAAGACTCCATGTTCCCTCACCTTTGAGCCTCCCCCATAACAGTTTATGGAGCCCCAAGCTGATGACAGATGCCTTTTAAGTTCTGGCACGGGCACATCTTAATAGGTAGAAATACATGCCAGCCCTCTGGGCCTTCTCAGTTCCCTAGGCTGCCATGACACCCAAATGGCACCCTGTGATCTCACTGCAGGGGGCTGTTCAGGAGATAGAGAAGCTGCAGAAGCCGGATCATTTGTGTGTTTGACGGAACAACTTTTTCATTCAGCTCACAAGGGGAAGATAGCAGCCTACAAAAGTCTAATTGGTTGCTGTTGCTAACACTTTTCGAGGTAGGTTCAATTCTTCCAGATAGGGGAATGGAAAGGTTAAGTTCTTCCAGGATGGTGAATACTTATGGGCGAGGCTTTATGCCTGACTGGTGGAGCATGGAATGGCAGTAAGGCTTGGCCCACACCATGACCTTGTCGCACGCAGCCTGTGTATTTGCTCAGTGAAATGAACATTTCGACCTGGGGAAAGCCCATAGAATGATCCACGGCAAGCAAAGTATAAACGTATTTGTTAGATGAGATAGAACTCTTTCTAGGCTTGATGCAGCACCTTTTACCAGCCTACGCAGGATGGTTCAGCAGATGATTACATTGTAATCACTAGCTTGCCTCTGAAGGTTTGTCGGTCAAAAGGTTTATTTTGATTGCCACATTTGGAGTCATAAAGGAACTTTTCCCCTAAAATAATGAAAATTAGCTTCAAGCTTATGGTGTTACGTTTGTGTGGGCAACTAAGCACCAGGGCCACACGAACATGACCGAAAAAACATGGGTTAGGGGAAACTGACCCTGTGCTGCAGGGAAGATGACTTGGCCCTACCTACAAGCAGAGCAATCACCTCAATAAAGGCGGCCCCACGCTGGAACCTCGACCCTCCTCTCCCTGAAAGGGTGACACTCGCAACCAGGCGGAGCTGACTCATTAAATGCACAAACCCACTTACCACACAACCTCACACACTAAAGCAGATGGTAAAGCTGAATATAAAAGCAAGAGATTAGTTCGTACATTGGCCAATGAACTTAAGCTGCAAGGCCCCGACAAGGCTCCTTGTGTCTTGCAGTTTCTACTCTAGCAAGACACTAAACAGGCAGCACAGGACACTACACACACAGCAAGCTGACCAGACACTACTCACACAGCAGACAAGACTTAGGAAATACAGCTTCCTCATTGCAGAAGGGCTGGGGTATATATCTACACCCAGACCCAGGTCTGAAGAGTAGTTGGTGAAAAGACAGGAGTCTGCAACAGGAAGTCTCGGTTTGCAGAGCAAAGGATGAGGCGGGTAACATAGTCAGATGGAAAGCCAGAAGCCGATATCAGGAGGTCTTGTCACAGTAGCAGAGGAATAGGCAAAAGGGGAGCTGATCAGTCAGTGCTGCCCCAAATGCTCCCTACCAAACTCTGATTTTCTTCATGGCATCTGGCAATGCCCCAAAATTAAAAAATACTGAGAGGGGGCTCATAAACTGATTCAAGATATAGGGGGACAGACCTTGCAACTGACTCCACAAATTGTCATACTCAACCAATTACCAGACAACACAAGAAAAGCCAAAATGATTCACAATATTTTATTAATCAGCAAGAGGTGTCTTTTGAACAGCTGGTTGCTAGCCAAACCCCCGGGAGTAAAAGATATTATCCAACAATTAAAATACCTGATGAAAATGGAGTGAGTGGAGATAGAAAGACGTGCGGAGACCCAAGCCCCAAAATCCTTTAAAAAATGGAGAAAGTTTCTAGAAAAATTTCTTGACCCTAACGAAATTAAGGAGTGCATGCACCAATTCACTAATATGACATGGTACTACGGACAAAAGATATGAACCAGCTGGGAATTCTAAAGATCACATGACACATTAAGGAGGGGAGGTGATCGCTGGAGGATGCATCGCGGGTTCGTTTAGCAAGTTACCAGTTATAGGTTTCTGTTTTTCTAATAAGGTATTAGGACTTTGGGAATTTGGGGGAATAAATAAAGAAAAAAGGGAAGATATATATATGAGATTGGCAATACTTTGTATACAGAAACTGTTAAGATATGACCAAAACCTTGTGTAACAATTGCAATTTACTCATGCATGTTTTCCTTGAAATGCCAATAAAAAAGAGGTTTTTTAAAAAAAAAAAACATCTTTTACAGGTGCAAAATATTTGAGCCTGTAAAAAGACGGACAATGACAATTATGTAATTTAATGAATGGCTGTGATTAATTCATCGAGCGCTCTGATTGCCTGAGGCAGTGCTCCTGAACCAATCAGAGCAATCGCTCGCTGGAGGCAGGGGTATTCAAGCCCATCACCAGCAAGAGATGCCCCGTCGGCACGGAAGCCAAGCGGAGCGCCGTGGCCCAGCAGAAGGGACCCAACCGACACCTGCTAGGTGAGTATTGCTTTTTTATTTTTTTCCTGTAGTGTAGCTAGGGTTTATTTTCAGGGTAGGGCTTATTTTTGGGGAAACACGTTAAAAGATATTGCCAAAATTTTTAAATACAAAAAATACAACCCAACAGCGTGGGCCAAGACCTAACTCATCAGTGCCATATTTCTCTCCCCTGTCCTCCTGCACACAGGACCTCCGACACATTCTATACATCTTTGGAATCGTGTCACCCCTAGGCATCCTGTTGTCCTATCCAGCCGAACTGACGAAGGGGTTCTTCCCCGAAACGCGTATTCCATTGCTGGTTTTTTATTTCTGAAAAAATAATAAAAAAGAAGTGCTTTCACCATCACACATTGGACTTTGATCTACATCTTCTAGTAGCTTAGAGTGTTGCGCCTCCATACCAGTTCTTTTCACATCCTTTTCGATATTCTCTTTATGTGATTGTTCTCAGTATGAGAAACCAAATAATATTGTAGATATGATACCTTTTAATGGCTAACAAAAATACAATATTCTCATTATGAACATCACAAACCAAAACCAGGCACTTCAAAAACAGCTATATGACCTTCTTAATCTATTTTTGAATGAGTATCCAAAACTCCACCCTATCTAGAGAGCCACAACTTCTCTACATAAGACACCTGCCCTTTTTGTGCTAGGGTTCACTAACTCACCTAACCTTACTGCCCTAAAAGGCCAATGAAAATGGCAACTAGAAAAGTCTCACCACCACCTGCTTCGCAAGCCTTATAATGGTCCGGAAAGGACACCCAGACTTCTTAATACTCCTTCAGTTACTGCTCGAGTACAAAACAATAAATCACTCCGGCAGTAACCAAGCAAGTAATGCAAATCCTGCAAAGTAATCTTCTTAAAGGGGTTGTCCCACAAAAAATATTCTTTATAGTTTCATGCAGCCCAGTAATATAAACATTTTTTTGTATTTACATTTACTGCAAAAAATGCTTATATCCCCAGCTATTCCGGGACTAACATTAGAATAGTGCCACCTGCTGTTTGCATTATATAACCCTTCTGTGTTCACCTCGTTAAATGTTCCAAGGTCATCACACATGCTTAGTCTCGCTTTTGCTCCACTGGGAATGAGGGATCTTCTGGTGAGGTGAGCGGCTGCTTCTGAAGCTTCAGCGTCTTCTCTGCTTGTAAAAGTAAATGCTAAGCAAGTAAGAGACCGGTATAGCATTACTGTCATGATACCTGCTTGGCATCTCTTCTGCTAATGACATCATTGCCTGGGTCATCTAAGGGGGCCAGGTTTCCTCTCCTCCTGCTCATATATCTACCAATGTGCTCTCATGGTGGGAAGAACCACTATAACTCCCTTACAGTTTTGAAGACATATAGCAAGAATATTAACCCTTTCCAATCCACTGTCTGACATCTTCCTACGTTCTGATTGAAGCTTGTACAGTTCCAATGTCAAAAGAAGTCCGACAGAGTATTCTTACCGTTTATTGCCAGCCACTCCACTGTCAGAGCCTCTCTGGCGCACACACACTGGCTTTAGCCAGCAGATGGCACCGTTGTATAACAGCAAAAAGAGAAAGCCTTTTAGGAAACCCTGAATCCAAAATTGGATTGGAAAGGGTTAATAGCACCACCTGTGATGGTGGATAACAACAGGGTAAGAAATAGAATCAAAGCCATCGGGTGTGTGGCCTTGATGGTACCACACTAAATCCAAATAAGCCTCCAATAGTAACATTCTTCATGCTTCTACAGACATCTGTGTCTTCATCTCTATTAATCCATATGTATGTTTATAAAGAGGTCAAAAGTTGATAAAAATATATTAAATGTGAAATAATTTCAATAATTTGAATGTTCCAAACTTTCATTTAGACCAAATGGTGAAAGGCAGTTGAATTTGAATATCCAATGCATTTTGCATTGACATATTTTTTAAAAATAATATCAACCAATTGCATAGGGGTGACTAAATGCTGAGCGAGTGATACGAGACCGGTATAGCATTACTGCAATTGTACCTGCTTAGCATCTCTTCTGCTAATCGCATCGTTGTCCATGTCATCTAAAGGGCCTGGGCTTCCTCTCCTCCTGCTCATATAACTTTCAATGTGCTCTCAGGGGAAGAAGAAGCACTAGCACTTCCTTACAGTTTGAAGGCTGCAATTTCTCATAAGCTCCGATTCCGACGATGGTGCCATTGGATTCTGATGGCATATTCAAGTCTGCATTTGTTCCTGTGCTGTGGTTATGTTCCTTACCCATGTTCTTATGTGATGATTATGTTCTTGTAACCAAATTCCAGATCCTGTCCGTGGCGCCGATATCTGTGCTCCTGGTTCCAGTCTGTGGTCATGCCCCTAGTGTTACACAATGCCCCCACTTCATTCATACTTAACAAATCAAAAACAGTGCAGATTTTGATGCAGAACTAAAATGGCATAAATCAGACTCTAACTCTGCATCAAATCCGCATTGAGATTTGTGGGCTTTGGTGCGAAATTCGCAGCAACGGAATGAGCTGAGGATTTAGGTTGTGGAATAATCCCGTCCTGTAGGAAAGCACCCTTAATGCACCATATAATATGCTGACATTTAAAAAAAAAGAGTAGAGTGAAATGGAAAAAAATGCAATTGCGCCATTTTTGGTGGGGGTGGGGGGTCTTGTTTTAACGATAGTGTGTACACTGTAGCAAAAGTAACATAACCTTATTCTGTGGGTCAGTGCACTTACAATATCAAATTCATTTAGCTATACTACTTTTTGTCTATTGCTACCATTTTCGGAGTGCTTTAAACTTTATCGCTTTTTAATTTTTTTTTTTGGAAATGGCGTGCAATTCTGGCACTGTGCTTTTTTTTCCTGACAGCTTCTTCCATGTGGGACAATGCATTATTTTGGCCCCCTGCACACGGGCAGAAATTCCACAGCGGAATTTCCCGCAGAATTTCTGCCCGTGCCCGCCTGCATAGGATTGCATTACAAAATGCAATCCTTTGCAGACGGCTGTGATTTGTCCACGTGAAAACACACGTGGAAAATAAATCGTGGCATGTTCTATTTCTGTGCGGGTCTCGCAGAGGCCCGCACAGAAATGCCACTCCCGACGCGCCTGCTCCGATCTGCACAGGCGCCGGCTGGGTGGCAGCCGGCACATCACATCATACAGCAGATGCGGAAGACGGTGAGCCGCACTGGTCACTGCAGGGGTGCGGGTCGGATTCCGCTGCGAGAATACGACTCGGCCGTCAGCAGGTGGCCTTTGATAGATCGGACTGTGGAGATACCAAACATGTTTGTTTGTTTCTTGTTTTATATTTTTTGTTATATTTTTTTTACAAATAGGCAAAAAGGATGAGTTTAAAACTTTTAGTATCCTTTATGTTTTACAACAATAATGAAACTTTTTTCACTTTATTTTTAAGTTCCTTATGGGGACTTGCCATTGTTTGATTGTTTTTATCATATATTGCTATACTTCTGCTGGCATTGTATTAAGATGTGCCGCAGGCAAGACTTAATAGACAGAAATACATGGCAGCCCTGGGGACCCTCAAAAGTGCCCTGACTGACATGACACGGATGTCATCTTCTGATCTTGTTGCAGAGAGCATAATTGGGGGGCACTTGGGATCTTTGACTGCTGATCAAGGGATTTAAATGCAGCTCTCAGAATTGATAGCAGAATTTAAAGTGTACCAGCCGCGATCGGTGGGAACATTGATTATGGCTGGGTGTCAGCTGTCAAAGACAGTCCCCACCGGTCTTGTATGGAGTGGGTTCGGGTTCTGAGCCTGTGCATCTAGGATATACATGTATGTCCTGGGGCGTGAGGGGGTTAAGTTGGCTGTCCCACAAAAAATATATAGTTAAATCCGTCTGTTAATTATTAACATTTTCTTGTACTTACACTTATAAAAAAATGCTTCTATCTCCAGATATTTCAGAAATAATGTTAGAATAGCGCCACCTGCTGTTTCTATTGGAGAGTCAGCCGCTTCTGAAGCTGCAGCATCTGCTCTGCTTGTCAGAAGAAATGCTCATCATGCATGCAGCATCTCTTCTCATAAGCAGAGAAGAATTTAAAACTTCTGAAGCAGCAGCTGACCAGTGATCAGCAAAGGGTGAAATCTGAACATACCCTTAGGAGAAAGTAAAAGTCATACCTCTGAGCTGCCGTAGTTGTAGAATAAAATAGTAGTAGTTGAGGCAAAGCTATAGTTGCTGCAAATAGAAGAGTTGGATGAATCTAAAATGTAATTAATAAAAGTAATAAGTTAAAATTTTCAGTTTATTAAGAACTTCTGATCCACTTAAAGGCAGAGCAGCATTATGAAACGGGTGGCAGGTTGGGCATCTGAGTTGCAGGTTCATGATGGCGCAGCGGCTGACAGAGACAGAGGCAGAATTTTCTCAAACAAATCAACTTTACTGACATGCTTGGTTTCATTCGATAGGAGCGCCCAAGTGACTTAAACTTTAAGAGTTTTTAACATAACTTAACACCCCATTACAATAATACATATACACAGCATCATTTACGTACTCAGCTACACATAGCATCACTTACTAGCTTATTTAACTCTAAACATTACATCACAATCCACGCTTAACTGCAGTTCCTTTGGGGAGATACTCCCCCAGTTAATGCATGTCCGTCACTGCCCCACTAGTGTGTGCACACTAATACAATAGAGACCGGTCTCATGTGTATAGCAGCTTGACCTGTATTGGGTTCCAAGGAGCTGTCACTTCTTCCAGGACCAAGTCCCATACGGGAAAGGAGTCTCCCTCTCCTTCCATGAGGTGCAAAGTCATCGCTGTCATCTTTGGCCGCCCCCGAGTCATCAGAGCCCCTTTGGTAGCAGTCACCTGGTTCCTGGCCATCCCCCATTATAGGAACACAGCTCCCGATCCCACTCAATACAAACCCCGCACGCTCAGGATATAAATGTACACAACGTTAAAGGGCTAAAACATTCCAGTTTACACAATCCAACCCCCATGGTCTACTTGCAGTGTCCTACAATCCAACCCTCCTCCTCCTCTAAGGTGTAGTACTACAGTCCCACAGCTAGTGACCACTGACAGAGCCAGCCGGACCCCCTGCTATCTCGCTCCTCCACTGCACCCACACTGTTAGAAAGTCCATCCTCCAGAGACCACAGCGCCGGCAGGCTTGCATGCTAGCATGGACAGGTCTGGCTCTCGATCTGTCAGCGTGATGCTGTCGCCTGCATGGTGTCGCAACACGGGTTCTATTGGGCTTTCCTAACTCGGTGCCCTATGTGCTTCTGCAAGTTATGCCAATACAGGGACCTGTCTCTTCGGTGGTGCCGCATCTGCTGCTGGGGCTCGTTAGGACAGAAGTCAGGACTCATCCAGCTTCTCACTCTCCCTTGGCTGCAACTGCTTTGAAAATCTGACTTCACTTAGAAATAGAGAGAGGAGGTCAGAGGAGGGCTCCCATACCCCTGCTGCGCGGCCCTGTAGGACTCGGAGGTGCAGGCACTAAGTGTCGCTAGGTCAATACTGTTTTGTTTTTTTTTCTGTAAAAGTCCTATACTTTAGTTTTGTTTTTGTATTTCCATATATCTCTTTTTTTTGCAATAAAGGCTTTTTCATGACTTTCCTTTCATACTTTGCTTAAAATACTACTTGTCTTTCTGTATGATGCCTAGGTATTCTATACAATGCCTAGGAAAAGTATGTAACATATTTAACCCCAAAAGGTCCAAACTCCATAAATAGTCCTGGTCCTGGGCTTTAATCCTGCACCATAGTAAAAATATGACGTGGAATTAAAACTTCTGCAATCTAGCAGGTGCAGCTTGGGTTCACAACAGACAGCCGAGGACCTGAGGGAGATGACAGAAGCAGTTTTTTAACCACTTCAGTCTTCTCTTTTACAGGCTACATAGCACTCAATGAGCACTATGTAGAGAATGCAGGAAGTGGCAGTGCCATTTCCTGCATAGGACCTGAAGATCACATGATCGCCAGTGCCCCCCAGAATGTTTGAGCTGCTAGGTCTTAGCAGTCTCTGACAGTGACTACTGTCACGATAGAGGATGTTTTCCCTTGTAACTGCGGCTCCTATGGATGCCCAAGTTACAGTGGAAAAGGGTGAAATAAAACAAAAATAGTGTAAATGTCCCCGAAATGGTAAAAAATTGCTACAAAAGTTTAAAAAATTGTAAAATAAAATAAAAAATATATATATAAAAAAAATGACTCGGTGCCGATGCCAATCTAAACCGTCACCATATAATCCGAGACTATACAAATTATATATCAAAAGGTCTGAAACAAAACGGGGAACCCATTCCCATGATTTACTTTAACGTAACTATAATAATTTTAAAAATAAAGAACTATACATTTAAAAAAAAAAATCTCTTTTACTTTTTGTACACATTATCCCCGATAAGATAAAAAAATGGAAAAAATGTTCCGTGAAAAAAGCTATAAAAAATAGCCCTATATATCATGAAAACCACAGCAAAAATAATTTTTACTGACCAGGAAATAAAATAGGGCCACGAAACCACTATGAGTCAAATCACTTAATGATTCTAGTCCGTTGGAACTGAAACACTGAGGTTTTTAAGGGGTTAAATTAAGCAAACATTTTGTACTTTGCCTAAAAACCCCACAAACCCTATATATTTCCTAGGCATTCTACACAATGCCTGCTTTTAACATATTGCCTGTAACATAGTTTATCCGTAAAACAATTAATACGTCATGATTGGCTTCCTGACAGGTATGTCGTCAGGTCGTAGTAAATAGCAGAGGCACCTGACCTGCAGGAAGGGAATGATTACTGTGGCATAGTATAACATATCTATGGTCCATGCATTCTGTTTTATAGAAGCTGCTTGCTCAAAGTATCATGAATGCAGTTTGTAGCTCCCCAAGTAATGCAAGAGCGCAGGATAATGAGCGATGCTCCGCGGTACAGCAGGGAGACTCTTCCTCCACATTTCATCCAAACTCGCTGCGCTACTTTCCGTACATGAGGTAGTTGGTTACTAACTTCTGCCTGCATATTAGCTAGTATAACACTCAATGGATAAAGTACCAGTGAGGTAAAGGCACCATTAACTGCTCCAGAGCCTAAAGAAGGCGCCCAGGCAGGGAGACCCGGATACGTCAATAAATCTCTCAATGGCTCTTTGCAAGAAAGAAAGATGGCGCTGCCTACCATGTTTCTAACAAGTATTATACTGAACCCTCTGTACATTCCACATGATAGCCAGTCTCTCTTATTGTAGGTCTGGAACTCCTGTACGATTGAACGTGCGTTAGGAAAATGTACATTATTGCGACCATCCTGCAGAATGTTCTGAACTCTTTCGAATGGTACTAATAGAACAGCTTCTATTGCCCCAGATAAACACCCAGAAAGGGCACGAGATTTCGCCCCCGGTGTACCTCCCGTAGAAAACAGATGCTGGAGGCTTCCTTGGGCTCCAAAAAGTAAGGTCCCTTGAACTGTTTTTGCCATGAGAGGTGGTGCCAAGCCGCGATAGAGATGTCTGACGCCTTCTTTGCCCAACTGACGTGTGGCAGCTCGGATGGTCAATGTGTGAAGCTGCTGTCGAAATATTGTCTTGTAGATAGGAAAGGTAAGAACAGTGGATAGAAAGCTTGAGGCTGCTCCCACAAAGTAACTACTACTCCAGCTGCCCCATCTTGGAGCATCTTTGCTTTCCATCGTGTCTACTTATAAAATGTTGACATATATTTTCCCCGGAGAACTTCGGAGTTAGAGATCAGCGTTGTCCATCCTCTATGTAATATGTGGGAATTCTGTTCTATGGAACGCTGCAAAAAGCATAGTTAAAAATAATCAAAATAGAAGTTCCACTGATATCATATACTAAAGTAACACAACAGACACATAAAACTAATATACACTGAATGACCACTGTAATAGGATGGTTTCACATCTGCGGCGGGGGTTCCGTTTTCCTGCTCTGTTTGGAGAACAGTAAAGGGAAATTCCTTGCCTGAATGGGTCTGTCTTATGACTGAACCGAACAGCACCGAAAGGACCCCTAATTCGGTCAGTTTGGTTTCCACTCAGCTGCCTGGCAGCACTTCTTCTACCGGTATTATGTGCTGGAATCTCCAACCGGAGGTTCTGAGACAGATGTGGACCTAGCCTTAGAGACCCCCATCTAGTAGCACACTGGGCCTCCTTTGGACTTCAAGACCAAAGCAATTCATTATAGCATAGATTCGTCTAGATGTTGAAATCGTTCTGTAGGAATATTGGCCCATTTGAACAAGATAGCTTCTTGTACTTGCCAGAAATCATAAGGAGGTACTGACATGCTCTGAACAGATAGGTAATAGGCTTACCAACAGCACTCAATGATAAGCCTTTTCAGGCGAGGCAGAGTCCATGGACAGCCACTGCAGAATTATAAACCAAAATTCCACATCAACAGCCAATATAAAGAAGGTGCAGCGGCAGCATAGTTGTGGTGCATAAAATCATCCAAATCTTTATTCCTACATAATTTAAAAAGCGACGTTTCGACCTAAAAAGACCCGATAAAGACCTTTTTAGGTCGAAATGTAACATTTTAAATTATGGAAGAATAAAGATTTGGATGATTTTATGCTCTGAACAGATGACACTTGTGCCGCCGTGAAAAGCCAAAAAGCAGCAAAGTCAATGGAAAGGGCACAGCCCTTGGGTGGAGTGCTGCAGTGCTTCATTCTAGCGATCAGCAGCAGGGACCCCTCAGCAATGGGACTGCCACTGATCAAAACTTTTGACATATCTCTCTGACATGTCAAAAGTTTCACAAAAGTTCTGTTACTCTATAACTGGTAAACCAGTAGTGAAGTTGGAGTGAGGAGGCAACTGCCCTGTTTTCAGGAAGCACTTTTAATAATATGTATAATAGGGTAAGTAAAGGTGGTTTCACATCTGCGCTTGGGGTTCTGTTTTTCTGCTCAATTTGGAGAGCAGGAAAGGGGAATCCCCACGGCTGAATGTCTCCGTCTCCGGACAGAACCAAACAGTGCCGGACATACCTCATTGACTATAATGGGATCTGCCCACTTTCCACTCAGCTGCCTAGGTTTTGGATGGAAGAAAAAGCACTGCATGCAGTACTTTGAGCTGGATCTGTGTTGGAGGTTCCGATGTAGAT
Source organism: Eleutherodactylus coqui (assembly GCF_035609145.1). Classification (NCBI taxonomy): domain Eukaryota; kingdom Metazoa; phylum Chordata; class Amphibia; order Anura; family Eleutherodactylidae; genus Eleutherodactylus; species Eleutherodactylus coqui. Next base: position 43,689,835 of record NC_089846.1, on the reverse strand, counting down.
GTGAAACCGGCCTGAACTTCGCATAGAATCATAGACTGGTAGAGTTGGAAGGGACCTCCAGGGTCATCGGGTCCAACCCCCTGCTCAGTGCAGGATCACTAAATCATCCCAGACAGATATTTGTCCAGCCTTTGTTTGAACGCTTCCATTGAAGGAGAACTCACCACTTTCCGTGGTAACCTGTTCCACTCATTGATCACCCTCACTGTCAGAAAGTTTTTTCTAATATCTAATCTGTGTCTCCTCCCTTTCAGTTTCATCCCATTGCTTCTAGTCTTTCCTTGTGCAAATGAGAATAGGGCTGATCCCTCTGCACTGTGACAGCCCTTCAGATATTTGTAGACAGCTATTAAAGGAGATGTCCCGCGCCGAAACGGGTTTTTTTTTTTTTTAACCCCCCCCCCGTTCGGCGCGAGACAACCCCGATGCAGGGGTTAAAAAAACCACCCGCACAGCGCTTACCTGAATCCCGGCGGTCCGGCGTCTTCATACTCACCTGCTGAAGATGGCCGCCGGGATCTTCTACCTTCGTGGACCGCAGCTCTTCTGTGCGGTCCACTGCCGATTCCAGCCTCCTGATTGGCTGGAATCGGCACGTGACGGGGCGGAGCTACACGGAGCCGCTCTCTGGCACGAGCGGCTCCATAGAAGACTGCTGAAGACCCGGACTGCGCAAGCGCGGCTAATTTGGCCATCGGAGGCCAAAAATTAGTCGGCTCCATGGAGACGAGGACGCCAGCAACGGAGCAGGTAAGTATAAAACTTTTTATAACTTCTGTATGGCTCATAATTAATGCACAATGTACATTACAAAGTGCATTAATATGGCCATACAGAAGTGTATAGACCCACTTGCTGCCTCGGGACAACCCCTTTAAGTCTCCTCTCAGCCTTCCTTTTTGCAAGCTAAACATTCCCAAATCCTTTAATCGTTCCTCATAGGACATGATTTGCAGACCACTCACCATCTTGGTAACTCTTCTCTGAACTTGCTCCAGTTTGTCTATGTCTTTTTTAAAATGGGGTGCCCAGAACTGGACACAGTATTCCAGATGAGGTCTGACTAAGGGAGAGTAGAGGGGGATAATTACCTCACGTGATCTAGACTCTATGCTTCTCTTAATACATCCAAGAATTGTGTTTGGCTTTTTGGCTGCTGCATCACATTGTTGACTCATGATCAGTCTATGATCTACGGCATTAATATACCCAAGTCTTTTTCACATGTGCTGCAGCTTAGCTCAATTCCTCCCATTCTGCATGTATTTTCTTCATTTTTCTTGCATCAGAGAACACAGTATGACAATATTGTATGAACAGTCTTACACAAGTGATAATCTGACACATTCTCAAAAGGAAACTAAAATGCAACATGTTGAAGGTCACATAATCTACAGCAAACAGTGGAAAGCCACTAATAGAGTCAGAACCCTGTATGTAGAGGCTGACCCAAGTGTGTGGAGAAGGAATGTGGACAGAGCTGGATGTGAGTAATGACAAACTGCAGACTCAAAAAATTCTGTGAAAAAGAAATGAAAAAACTAAGGAAATAACAAAATTGTTTCTACATGCTTACTTCCATGAAAACTGCATTTGCAAACCCATGTTTTTTCATAGTTTTGCCACGATTGCTGTAAAAACTGTAAACACATTAAAACAGCATGTGGGTTTTGCTGATGCGTTTTTTTTGTGCAGTTCTTACCACACCCTGACAACACCTGCGTGAATGCACCCTGAGGGCTTATTCACACTACTACGTTTGCGCTGTGTATTACGTATGCAAAATTTGCGTTCGCAATACGCAGTGATAGAACTCATTTCAATGGGTTTGGTCACATATGCATTTTTTGCTCGCGGATTTTGATTGCACAACTCCCCCCCCCAGCGCAGCATGTCCTATTTTTTGTTTGTATTGTGCATTAATCTAGCGCATATTAAACTAATTAACCCCTTAGTGACCACTCGTTTTTGCTTTTTTTCCATGTTCGTTTTTTCCTCCTCCCTTTTAAAAAATCATAACTCCTTTATTTATCCATCAACATCACTGTATGAGGGCTTCTTTTTTGTGGGATGAGTTGTATTTTTCAATGGTACTATTTATTGTACCTTATAATGTACTGAAAAACTTAAAAAAAATTCTAAGTGGAGAGAAATGAAAAAAAAAAATGACATTCCGCCATCTTTCAGTGCCTCTTGTTTCTACGGCGCATAAAATGCAACAAAAATGACATGATAACTTTATTCTATGGGTCAATACGATTACTATGATACCATACGTATAGGTTTTTTTGCTGTACTACTTATATATTTTTTTTTTTTAAATGTAATTTTTTAAAATTATTTTCCGTCTCTATCTTCTGCACGCAATAACTTTTTAATTTTTCCGTCAATATAGTTGTGTGAGGGCTCATTTTGTGTGGTACATCCTGACATTTTCGTTATTAGCATTTTAGAATAAATAGGACTTTTTGATTGCTTTTTATTAGATTTTTTTCTTGACAACAGGGTGACCAAAAAAGCGCATTTCCGGCATTTTTAAAAATATTTTTTTGGACGACGTTCACTTTGCGCGATAAATAATGTGTTACTTTGATAGATCGGACTTTTATGGATGCAGTGATACCAATTATGTATTTTTGTTTAATTACTTTATTATTATTTTATTGTAAATATAGCAAAAGGTGTTTTTTTTTGTTATTTTACATAATAAACTTTATTGTTCTTATTTTTACTTTTTCTTTAAGTCCTCCTGGGGGACAACAACTAGCGATGCTTAGATCACTTATGCTGTATGATGTAATGCCATAGCATTACAGCATACTGCATTCTGACAGGTAGCCTACCAAGCCATTCCACGGGGATGGCTTAATATGCACTCTGCCATGACAGTCCTGGGATCTTTCAGAAGGCACCCAGCTGCCATGACACCCACACGGCTCTCCAGATCTCACCACGGGGGGGGGGGGGGGCTTCGTACAGGACCCCAGAACATCGTTCGGGGGATTTAAATGCCGCTGTCAGACTTGACAGAGGCATTTAAAAGCTTAACAGTCCCGATGAGCCGCGCATCCGAACGGGGCTGTTGCCTGCAGGTGTCAGCTGTAATAAACAGCTGACACCTGCAATGGCAGGACGTAAAAACACGATAGGGTGGTGACTAAGGGGTTAAATTTAATTGCCCATTGAAATCAATGGGAGCATGCTTGCATGTTTAATTGTGCGCGAAAATATGCAGGGCATGCGCACGCAAAAAAACATAATAAAATACGCACAAATGCACCCAAAAAGGCAACGTCGATCGCGCAAATATGCAGCACAGATGCATGCATAAATACACTTAGGCACATGTCAGGCCGGCAGAAACCTCGCACAAGTATAAAACATGAGCAATATTTATCTGGCATGTACTGCGATGCGAGAAACAAATCACAGCATGTTCTATCTGTCTGCGTGATCTTGCATCGCCGCCCCATTGCTTCCAATGGGGGCGGCAGCAGCAGAACTGACCTGATGAAAGCAATAGGAGAAGCTCTGCGAACCTGTCACAGCCGCGGTGGAGGTTTCCTATATCCCCATGGCTGTTTTGCCATGAAAACGCCTCGCATCCACGGGGATTTTACATTGTGGGGACCGCAATATGCGTGCGGGATTCACGGCCCCATTTCGCGCTCGCCCGTGTGAAGTTAGCTGCTTTCAGACAAGCGTATTTTTACTCCAGATTTTGCCCGTGTTTTAAGGACCGTAATACAGAGATAATATAGATCTATGTATCCATTCACACAGACGATGCATACATGGAGCCGTTGCTGGACCTGCGCTCATTCCCCGTAGGCGATCATGGATGACATCCTGGATGATCTCTTACTGTAGCAGATGGAGTACTTCGAGTACGCTTTCCTTTCGCCAGTCATAGCAGTGGTCACACGGGCGCATACAAGCATGTGATATCATGCAGTGTTTTTTACCACGTATGGCAGCGGTTTTTGACCACGCATGGCAGCATAGAATATGCAGAATATTCCTTGTTTAATTTTTTTAAAGTTTCCTGCTTTGTCACGTAGCGACGCTGCGTATAGATGCCGCACAATATGTAATTGCGTATCTACAGCATTTAATATGCACCCATAGAGAACAATACATCGCTATCGCGTGTAATACGCTGTAAAATAGTACATGCTGTGTTCTTTTTTACACGCGGATTAGACACTATATATATATATATATACACATGTAAATGGATATATGAAAATCAATGTACTTTCGCTGACTTCATTCATCACGTATTATGCGCGTGTACATCCCGCGTGTAATACGCAATTAAATTATGATCGTGTGAGCCTGCCCTTATGTATTGTACCCTATTTATATAACAGATGGCTGGACCACTGTACAGAACAAGCCCTTTTACCTCTTGTGTCATCCCTGTTTCCTTGCTGTTTGGAAGCTCTCGCGAGTGGGACCCTCACTCCTCTTGTGAGAATTGTCTATTGGTGTAATACTGTACGTTACGTCTTATTTTGTCCATGTTCCCTCTGAATAATAAATTGCTGTGTAATATGTTGGTGCTATATAAGGATTACCTTTAGGGCCCGGCTCACAAGACCGTATGATTACCACCTATTACTCGCAGGCAATCAATTACATTGCCTTATGCTGTTCCACTCACATTAGCGTGTCAGAATTGTGTAGTATACGAGCGCAAAATAGATATATGTGAGATAGAGCCCATTGCTCTACTGTCATGTATATACACATGCCATTACACAATTACATTACGTATGGATGACGGGTATACGTGTCATTGCTAAGCAACGGCGTGGAAAATATAAACAAGAATAAAAAAACAGGTGTACTGCATATAACAGCATGCACAAGTACATGATCATGTGAAGTATAATTTCGCATTCGTACGCAGGGTTACGGCCGGCTCCACAACTGTAAAACACTGTGGGAGGCCTACAGTGTTTTACGCTTACGGCTGCTTGAGCCCGGCCTTAATGAAATCCTGTTACTATAAAGAGTTACATTCTAGGATACTAAAGGAAGCAGCAGAGGTAATTGCTGAGCCACTCGCCATAATCTTTGAAAATTCCTGGAGAACAGAAGTCCCAGAAGATTGGAAAAGGGCAAATTTTGTGTCCATCTTCAAAAAAGGGAAGAAGGTGGATCCAGGAAACTACAGGCCTGTGAGTCTGACTTCTATACCGGGAAAGATCTTTGAACATATTATTAAACAGCATGTATGCAAGAATTTGGGTGAGAATGAAGTAATTAACCAGAGCCAGCATGGGTTTGTAACAAAGAAGTCATGTCAGACTAATCTAATTTCCTTCTATGACAGTATCACTGACTGGGTTGATCAGGGAGATGCGGTGGATATAGTTTATCTTGACTTTAGTAAAGCATTTGACAAAATATTTCGTATCATACTTATTGAAAAATGACCAAATATAGAATTGACAAGGCAACAGTTAGGTGGATTCACAACTGGATGAGTGATCGTACTCAAAAAGTGGTCATAAATGGCTGCACATCCAAGTGTAAATTGAGGGAAAATGATTAGGTTTGCCGACGATACAAAGCTAGGAGGGATAGCGAACACTAAAGAAGAGTGAGTGCAACTAACAAAATGGTATTTAACAAGGGGAAATGCAAGGTCCTACATCTGAGCCTGAAAAATGAAAAAAGCACATACTGAATGGGAGGAATTGGGTTAAACAGCAGCACATGTGAAAAGGACGAATAGATCATAGACTGAACATGAGTCAACAGAGTGATGCAATAGCAAAAAAGGCAAACACAATCCTAGGATGTATTAAAAGTAGAATAGAGTCTGGATCACATGAAGTAATTATCACCCTCCCCCTCATCTAGAGTACTGTGTCCAATTCTGGACACCCCAATTTTAAAAAGACAGACAAACTGAAGCAAGTTCAGAGAAGAGCTACCAGGATGGTGAGTGGTCTGCAAATTATGTACTATGAGGAATGGTAAAAGGATCTGGGAATGTTTAGCTTATAAGAAAGAAGGCTGAGAGGAGACTTAATAGCTGTCTACAAATATCTGAAGGGCTGTCACAGTGCAAAGGGATCAGCCCTATTCTCATTTGTACAAGGAAAGACTAGAAGCAATGGGATGAAACTGAAAGGGAGGAGACACAGATTAGACAATGGAAAAAATAACTTTCTGACAGTGAGGGTGATCAATGAGTGGAACAGGTTACCACGGGAGGTGGTGAGTTCTCCTTCAATGGAATTCTTCAAACAAAGGCTGGACAGACAATAGCCTGGGATGATTTAGTAAATCCTGCACTGAGCTGGTGATTGGACCAGATGACCCTGGAGGTTCCTTCCAACTCTACCATTCTATGATTCTAAGTGCAGTTTACTAACCAGTCATTAGAACTTTACAATAACTCACAGCCTTCCCTCCTCGTATCGTTGAAGTCCAATGATGCTGCACAAATTTTATGTGTACAGTAATCACCATCTGTGCGCATAGCGGAGAGCGGATTTGTTATGAGAGTGTACAGGCACTATTGTAGAACCTGTAGCAGTGGCAGACATACCAACTGCACAGAGGACCAAACGCATAGGGGGCGCTCTCTGCTACAGAAAAGATACACCTCGTTTTTACAATCTAGGGCTGGTTCCGTCTTCTATGCAGAAAACCACAACTGCATTTGTAATGACTATGTAGCTGCAGGAAATGAACAGTTAGAAGCCAAATACTGAGCCTCTAACTACAAGACCAGAAATGTAGTTGAAATGAGGAGATAGTTTGTACTCTGTAGCCGGCCGGTCACTGCTTTCATGAAGCACTTATAGTAATAATATATGTATAAGGCTGCTTAGAGGTTCCATCGCAGATTTGGCACAAAACCCTGGAAAGATTGTGCTACATGCAGCACTTTTTCTTCCGGTAAAATGCCGGGCAGCTGAGCGAAAACCGCTTGTTGCTATTATATTCCATCATAGGACGGATCCATTTGGCCAGGGGATTCCCCTTTACTGTTCCCCGAACACAACAGGACAACAAACCCCTGATGCAGATGTGAAAGCAGCCTAAGCCCGAATAGAATCGTTTTTAAAGGGGTTGTCCAGGACTTTACTATTGATCACCTATCCTTAGAGTAGTTGATTGGTTGAGGTTCATTGTTTGGGATCCCTGCCAATCTGCTGACATTGGGCCAGTTGTCATTACAGGCGGAGCCGGAAGCAGGTAGCAACCCGAGCCGCTGCACTATGGACAGAACTTTCTGTTTCCAGCTCTATCGGTAATAACAGTCAGCCCAATACCAGCTGATCGGGATTCCAAGAGGCGATCTAGTGCAGATGTCCGGCTCCACTGCACTCACAGCGGGTCGTCGGAGCAGATGATCAGTGGGGATCTGAGCGTTGGAGGACGGCCGATCAACTATTCAGGATATCATTAATAATAAATTCCCGGAAAACCCCTTTAACCCATTAAGGACCAAGTGCTGTAAATATACTATGCTTGGTCCTGGGCTTTATTCCAGGCCAATTGTAAATATACAGCACGGGATTAAAGCCCCTGCTACTGCAATCTAGCAGCAGCAGGTCGGGGCCTCGGCTGTCAGACACAGCCAAGACCCGGAGGAGAAGGAAGAACCGGTTTGTAACTACTTATGCCTTCTTATTTTCAGGCTACATAGAACTAAATAGGCGCTATATAGAGAATGCAGAAAGCAGCACTGCCGTTTCCTGCATGCAACCCAACAATCATGTGACTGACGGCGACACCCAGCATATCAGAGCTGTGGGGTCTTGCCAGACCCCTGACCAAGTCTGACAGCGACTGCTGTCGCACTAGAAAAATAATTTCTCATGTAACTAGGGCTTCTGGTTAAAATACAGCGTGAATGCCCCCAGAGGTCTTCTATCATGTCATGTGAAAACATAAAAAAGTTACAAAAATAAGTTAAAAATAAATCACAGAACAAAATGCAAAAAAATATATTTAAAAAAAGCAAAAAACCCCCCCCGACCCAACGCCAACATAAACATCACAATATCCACCCCGTCATCTGAGATGATACAAATTACGTATCAAAACGTCTGAAACAAAATGGCGCAGCCATTCCTGAACTTTATTTTTACATAGCTATAATCATTTTAAAAATAAAAAACTAGAAATTTGAAAACTTTTTTCTATGCATTATCTCTAATAAAATAAAGGTATTAAAAATAGCCCTATAGGTGATGGGGGAGGAGAAGGGGGCGCAGTAAAAATAATTTGGGCAGGCCAGGAAATAAAATAGGTCTTTAACACCAACACATGGGTAAAAAAAAAAAACATACTTAAAAGGTGTCTGGTCCTTTAGGACTGAAATACTTTGGTCCTTAAGGGGTTAAAGCAAAGAAGTAAAGACTTTTTACCATCTAGAGCTCTTTTCTCCTGGAAGACCGAAAGACTCTGCTCCTTAAGGGGTTAAAGACAGGCGAGAGCTGAGGGGGACGTTACGGTCCGTTGCAGCCTGCAGTCCGGGAACAAGAGCGGCAGGATGAGCACAGCATGCAGCAGATGAGCGGCCGCCCGCGCTGTACATACCGGGTGAGGATGCACGATGTCAGGCGTCACCTGTCTCCTCTGGTCCACAGCTGGAGCGCAGGACACACCCGGAGCCGCGCGCTGATTGGCTGAGCCGCTCGGCATCACTTCCTCTATGTATCCTTTGTTGTGTGCAGATGAGCCGGTCAGGGGGGTCCGGGCATTCCTGAAGCCCTGCGCCGCTCCATGGTGCTGACCAGCTCTTCTCCCCTCACCCCCGGCTATGTGATCTGTGTGACCCCATGGGGATATGTTCACACTGTATGGATGCTGTCAGGGTTGGAATTTCTAACCGGACAATGGGGGTTTATGTCCGATTAACCCCTTAGGCCGCCTGCAGACGAGCGGAAATCCCGCCGCGGGATTTCCCGCGGGATTTCCGCCGCTGAAAGTCTGCATAGGAGTGCATTACAATACGCACTCCTATGCAGACGGCCGCGGTTTGGCCGCGCGAAATCTCGCGCGGCAAACAAACCGCGGCATGTTCTAATTTTCTGCGGGGCACGCACTCACCTGGCCGCCGGCTCCGGTCTGCGCATGCGCTGGCTGCGCGGCAGCCGGCACATGAAAGAGCCGGGGCCGCCAGGCGCGGGTGAGTACACGCTCGTCCCTGCAGGCTCTGGGGTCGGATCGCACGGCGAGATTTCTCGCTGCCGGATCCGACACGCTCGTCTGCAGGCGGCCTTAAGGACACAGCTTATTTTGGCCATTTGGACAAGGATTATTTGGGGGATTTTCACCTTCACTTTTCAGAAGCCATGACTTATTTATCTTTCTGTCGCCATAGCGGTATGGGGGGCTGGTGTTTGTAGTTTTTATTGGGTCCATATAACGTATTGTAAAACTTTTATTATTTTTTTTGGAGGGCAGGGAGAGAAAACACATGAATTCTGCCATTGTTTTGTTTTTTTACCGCGTTAATCATGCAGTCTAAGGGCTCATTCGCACGGGCGTATAGTCACGGGGTATTATGCACACGTATTTCACATGCGTAACACGCCGTCGATGGAGGCAATGAAAATCTGTGGACTTTCATTCCTCCATTTACACCTGCGTTGGAGCTGCGAAGGGCTTTGCGTATAATGCGCAGGAGAAATAAGTCGCAGCATGCTCTATTTCTCCGTGTATCACTCGCAGTCCTTGAAGGGCTTCGTATTAAATGCTCTTTATTCTGCACAGAGCGGGGAATTAGGAAAAAAAATCACACTGCGCATGTCCGTGACGGCACGCACAGTGCCAATCACATCCTGTACGCCATCTCTGCCGGCAGAGCAAATGGTCTGCGATGCTACAACACTGCAAAATACTCCGGCCGTGAAACTCTGCCCAATATTGCGCTCGCCAACACGCGACGTCCCTGCAAGATGCGAGGTGCTTTTGTGTTAAAACCGCCTTGCACCACTTCGGGGTAGTAGCGATCCTCCGTAGCGGATCATTGCGGAGTGTTTCCCCTTGTTGTCAATGGGGATGATCGCACTCGGTGCACCTCGCAGACCGTGCGATGCTTTGCAAGCCTCATTGAAAACAATGGGCGTAGCGAGGCATTCCAAGGGAGCGCGCAAAGATGGGAAATGCCACAATTTTGGGGGGAAATTCCACCCCGTGTGAACCCCATCTTAATGCGCTTGGGTCTACTTTTAGAAAATCTTTGGTTTATAATAGGATTTTCTTTTTGCTTTACTATTCAGATTTTGTGCGACAAAAGTGTGGAAATCGCGCTGGAAGTCAAACGATTAAATCCCAATTACAGTGCCAAAGGTGATGTACAACAAATATACATGCCATGCAACATGTGCTGTTGAGAAGGTACAGGTCCATAAAATGGAAGAATCTGTCTCAAAATGGCCGCTAGATTCAAAATGGAGCATTATAAGATGTAAATAAGCTTGTGTGTAGTGAAACAATAAATTTGCAAAAATAACTTTACAGCAGGGTATTCGGTGCATTGTCTAATGATTTGTTTGTTTTTTCTTTCCTTTCTATTCATCCGAGAACATTTGCCTGGTACAGCCGCTATCAGAAAAACCTCCCCCATGTCCTGAGCTCTGGAAAAGAGCAAATCGTGCTGATAAGACGCTGCGATCATCCAAACTCACAAGAGAGAATAATCATTTGAAGGACATTTCACATATTTATTCTCACTGCGCTGATTGTTCAACAAAGCACAATTCTTGATTAGAGATGAGCGAACGTGTTCGTCCGAACTTGATATTCGTGCGAATATTAGGGTGTTCGGGATGTTCGTTATTCGTAACGAACACCATGCGGTGTTCGGGTTACTTTCACTTCCTTCCCTGAGACGTTAGCGCGCTTTTCTGGCCAATTGAAAGACAGGGAAGGCATTACAACTTCCTCCTGTGTTGTTCCAGCCCTATACCACCCCCCTGCTGTGAGTGGCTGGGGTGATCAGGTGTCCGCCTAATATAAAAGTCGGCCCCTCCCGCGGCTCGCCTCAGATGCCTTGTGAGTTAGATGAGGGACAGTGCTGTTTGTACCGGAGCTGCTGTAGGGAAAGAATTGGTAGTTAGTGTAGGCTTCAAGACCCCCAAAGGTCCTTATTAGGGCCACTGATAGCTGTGTGTTGGCTGCTGTTAGCAGTGGCAATTTTTTTTTCTTCTCAAAATCGCCTCTGCAGAGCGTTGCACCCGGCATTAGGGACAGAAGTGCTGCATAGGCAGGGAGAGTGTTAGGAGTGAGTGTAGCCTTCAAGAACCTCAACGGTCCTTTCTAGGGCCATATTTAACCGTGTGCAGTACTGTCCAGGCTGCTGTTAGCTGTGCTGCATATTTTTTTTCTTCTCAAAATCGCCTCTGCAGAGCATTGCACCCTCTATTGATACTACAGGGACAGAATTGTGTAGGCAGGGCCACAACACAGTTATTATTCATTGAATATACGCAGTGCGGCCTTTTGCTTGTAAAACAAGTGAAAAAAATTCTATTTGACCTGCCTCTGTCCGTCCTAAGGGCTGTGGACACGTGTCGGCTGTGTGTGCAACGTTTAAAAATCAGACGCACCCAGCTACGTTTTACTCCTGGCTTCGCCATTTGCTTTCCTTAATTGGGAAAAAAATACCTGCTCTGCCAGAGTTATAATAACTCTGCTACCCTCAAGTTCTGTGCCACATTAGCAGGGCCACAGCACAGTTATTAAACTTCTCATGTTCATTGAATATACGCAGTGCTGCCTTTTGGTGGAAAAAAACTGAAAAATTTTTTTTTTGTCCTGCCTCTGTCCGTCCTAAGGGCGGTGGACACGTGTCGGCTGCGTGTGCAACGTTTAAAAATCAGACGCACCCAGCTACGGTTTACTCCTGGCTTCGCCATTTGCTTTCCTTAATTGGGAAAAAAATACCTGCTCTGCCAGAGTTATAATAACTCTGCTACCCTCAAGTTCTGTGCCACATTAGCAGGGCCACAGCACAGTTATTAAACTTCTCATGTTCATTGAATATACGTAGTGCTGCCTTTTGGTGGAAAAAAACTGAAAAAAATTCTATTTGTCCTGCCTCTGTCCGTCCTAAGGGCGGCGGTGGACACGTGTCGGCTGCGTGTGCAACGTTTAAAAATCAGACGCACCCAGCTACGGTTTACTCCTGGCTTCGCCATTTGCTTTCCTTAATTGGGAAAAAAATACCTGCTCTGCCAGAGTTATAATAACTCTGCTACCCTCAAGTTCTGTGACACATTAGCAGGGCCACAGCACAGTTATTAAACTTCTCATGTTCATTGAATATACGCAGTGCTGCCTTTTGGTGGAAAAAAACTGAAAAAAATTCTATTTGTCCTGCCTCTGTCCGTCCTAAGGGCGGTGGACACGTGTTGGCTGCGTGTGCAACGTTTAAAAATCAGACGCACCCAGCTACGTTTTACTCCTGGCTTCGCCATTTGCTTTCCTTAATTGGGAAAAAAATACCTGCTCTGCCAGCGTTATAATAACTCTGCTACCCTCAAGTTCTGTGACACATTAGCAGGGCCACAGCACAGTTATTAAACTTAGATTATTCATTCACTAGAGGCAGTGGGGCCTTTCGTTTTCAAAAAAGGGAAAAAATTATATTTGGCCTGCAGTCTTGCGCCAATTTATTTCCTGCCTGTGAAATCAAATCACTGGTAATACAGCATGCTGAGGGGTAGCGGGGGACGGTTATTAGAAAATGAGCAGTGTGAGCAGGTCCTGTCCTGGATGGCAGAAAGTGCTTCGAGCAACCTATCGTCCAACCGCAGTTCTGCGCCGTCCACTGCTGCAAATCAGAATCCTCTGTCTGCTGCTCCTCCTTCCTCCCAGCCTCCTCACTCCACTACAATGACACCTGCTCAGCTGCGTGAAGACTCCCAGGAACTGTTCTCTGGCCCCTGCTCAGATTGGGCAGCAGTGGTTCCTCTCCCACCAGAGGAGTTTATCGTCACTGATGCCCAACCATTGCAAAGTTCCCAGGGTCCGGGGGATGAGGCTGGGGACTTCCGCAAACTGTCTCAAGAACTTTCTGTGGGTGAGCAGGACGATGACGATGAGACACAGTTGTCTTGCAGTCAGGTAGTAGTGAGGGCAGTAAGTGCGAGGGAGGAGCGCACAGAGGATTCTGAGGAAGAGCAGCAGGACGATGAGGTGACTGACCCCACCTGGTTTGCAACGCCTACTCAGGACAGGTCTTCAGAGGGGGAGGCAGGGGCAGCAGCAGGGCAGGTTGCAAGAGGCAGTGCGGTGTCCAGGGGTAGAGGCAGGGCCAGACCGAATAATCCACCAACTGTTTCCCAAAGCGCACCCTCGCGCCATGCCACCCTGCAGAGGCCGAGGTGCTCTAAGGTCTGGGAGTTTTTCACAGAGACGCCTGACGACCGACGAGCAGTGGTGTGCAACCTTTGTCGCGCAAAGCTCAGCCGGGGAGCCAACACCAACAGCCTCAGCACCACCAGCATGCGCAGACATATGATGGCCAAGCACCCCACAAGGTGGGACGAAGGCCGTTCACCACCTCCGGTTTGCACCGCTGCCTCTCCCCCTGTGCCCCAACCTGACACTGCTATCCAACCCCCCTCTCAGGACACAGGCACTACCGCCTCATGGCCTGCACCCACACCCTCACCTCCGCTGTCCTCAGCCCCATCCACCAGTGTAGTTCAGCGCACCGTCCAGCCGTCGCTTGCGCAAATGTTTGAGCGCAAGCGCAAGTACGCCGCCACGCACCCGCACGCTCAAGCGTTAACCGTCCGCATAGCAAAATTCATCAGCCTTGAGATGCTGCCGTATAGGGTTGTGGAAACGGAGTCCTTCAAAAGTATCATGGAGGCGGCGGCCCCGCGCTACTCAGTTCCCAGTCGCCACTACTTTTCCCGATGTGCCGTCCCAGCCCTGCACGACCACATCTCCCGCAACATTGTACGCGCCCTCACCAACGCGGTTACTGCCACGGTCCACTTAACAACGGACACGTGGACAAGCACAGGCGGGCAGGGCCACTACATCTCCCTGACGGCACATTGGGTGAATTTAGTGGAGGCTGGGACAGAGTCAGAGCCTGGGACCGCTCACGTCCTACCCACCCCCAGAATTGCGGGCACCAGCTCGGTGGTTGTATCTGCGGAGGTGTATGCTTCCTCCACTAAACCACCCTCCTCCTCCTCCTCCTTCTCCTCTGTCTCACAATCAAGATGTGTTAGCAGCAGCATGTTGCCAGCAGTCGGTGTCGCGCGGTGTGGCAGCACCGCGGTGGGCAAGCGTCAGCAGGCCGTGCTGAAACTACTCAGCTTAGGCGATAAGAGGCACACGGCCCACGAACTGCTGCAGGGTCTGACAGAGCAGACCGACCGCTGGCTTGCACCGCTGAGCCTCCAACCGGGCATGGTCGTGTGTGACAACGGCCGTAACCTGGTGGCGGCTCTGCAGCTCGGCAGCCTCACGCACGTGCCATGCCTGGCCCATGTCTTTAATTTGGTGGTTCAGCGCTTTCTGAAAAGCTACCCACGCTTGTCAGACCTGCTCGTAAAGGCGCGCCGGCTCTGCGCACATTTCCGCAAGTCCCACACGGACGCTGCCACCCTGCGCACCCTGCAACATCACTTTAAGCTGCCAGTGCACCGACTGCTGTGCGACGTGCCCACACGGTGGAACTCTACGCTCCACATGTTGGCCAGGCTCTATGAACAACGTAGAGCTATAGTCGAATACCAACTCCAACATGGGCGGCGCAGTGGGAGTCAGCCTCCTCAATTCCTTTCAGAAGAGTGGGCCTGGTTGGCAGACATCTGCCATGTCCTTGGTAATTTTGAGCAGTCTACCCAGGTGGTGAGCGGCGATGCTACAATCATTAGCGTCACCATTCCTCTGCTATGCATCTTGAGAAATTCCCTGCAAAGCATAAAGGCAGCTGCTTTGCGCTCGGAAACGGGGGCGGGGGAAGACAGTATGCCGCTGGATAGTCAGGGCACCCTCCTGTCTATTTCTCAGCGCGTACAGGAGGAGGAGGAGGAGCATGAGGAGGATGAGGAGGAGGGGGAAGAGACAGCTTGGCCCGCTGCTGACGGTACACCGGCTGATTGCCTGTCATCCTTTCAGCGTGTATGGCCTGAGGAGGAGGAGGAGGAGGAGGAGGATCCTAAAAGTGATCTTCCTAGTGAAGACAGCCATGTGTTGCGTACTGGTACCCTGGCACACATGGCTGACTTCATGTTAGGATGCCTTTCTCGTGACCCTCGCGTTGCACGCATTCTGGCCACAACGGAATACTGGGTGTACACACTGCTCGACCCACGCTATAAGGAGAACCTGCCCACTCTCATTCCCGAAGAGGAAAGGGGTTCGAGAGTGTTGCTATACCACAGGACCCTTGCGGACAAGCTGATGGTAAAATTCCCAGCCGACAGCGCTAGTGGCAGAAGGCGCAGTACCGAGGGCAAGGTAGCAGGGGAGGTGCGGAGATCGAGCAGCATGTACATCCCAGGCAGTGCAACAGTCTTTAAGGGCCTGGACAGCTTTATGGCTCCCCACCAAGACTGTGTCACCGCTCCCCAGTCAAGGCTGAGTCGGTGGGAGCACTGTAAAAGGATGGTGAGGGAGTACGTAGCCGATCGCACGACCGTCCTCCGTGACGCCTCTGCCACCTACAACTACTGGGTGTCGAAGCTGGACACATGGCCTGAACTAGCGCTGTATGCCCTGGAGGTGCTTGCTTGTCCTGCGGCTAGCGTCTTGTCGGAGAGGGTGTTTAGTGCGGCTGGGGGAATCATCACAGATAAGCGTACCCGCCTGTCAACCGACAGTGCCGACAGGCTAACACTCATCAAGATGAACAAAGGCTGGATTTCGCCAGACTTCTCTTCTCCACCAGCGGACAGCAGCGATACGTAAGCAATACGTAGGCTGCACCCGCGGATGGAAGCTACGTTCTCTCTCACCATCCAAAACGGGGACATTTCTGCTTCATCAATCTGTGTCTAATATTCCTCCTCCTCCTCCTCCTGCTACTCCTCCTGAAACCTCACGTAATCACGCTGAACGGGCAATTTTTCTTAGGGCCACAAGGCTCACTCAAATAATTTTTCTAAACAATTTTTAAAAGTTTCAATGCGCTTAAAAGCGTTGGATCTGTAACTTGAACCAATTTTTCGTTACACTGGGCTGCCTCCAGGCCTAGTTACCACTTAAGCCACATTAACCAAAGCGATTAATGGGTTTCACCTGCCCTCTTGGCTGGCCATGGCCAATTTTTGGGATGTACATTAGTACTGTTGATACAGCAATTTTTGTGGGCCCTCGCCTACAGTGTAATCAAATAAATTTTTAGCCCACCTGCATTAAGCACGACATTACTACCTCAGCTGTGTTGGGCAATGCAATGGGATATTTCTATGTACCGCCGGTGGCTTCCTGGCACCCACCCATGCTGTGGGTCCACAGGGAGTTTAACCTACATGTGTCCACTTCTAAAGAACCCCAGTCAGACTGGGGCATGCAGTGTGGGCCGAAGCCCACCTGTATTACGCACGACATTACTACCTCAGCTGTGTTGGGCAATGCAATGGGATATTTTTGTGTACCGCCGGTGGGTTCCAGGGAGCCACCCATGCTGTAGATGCACACGGAGTGTAACCTACATGTGTCCACTTGTAAAGAACCCCAGTCTGACTGGGGCATGCAGTGTGGGCCGAAGCCCATCTGTATTACGCACGACATTACTACCTCAGCTGTGTTGGGCAATGCAATGGGATATTTTTGTGTACCGCCGGTGGGTTCCAGGGAGCCACCCATGCTGTCGGTCGACAGGGACTTCACAATAGGGAGTTGTACCTGCCTGTGTCTATGAATTAAAAAGCCCGGTCTAACTGGGGCATGCAGACACCTTGACAGAATGAATAGTGTGTGGCACATAGGTTCTCCATTGCTATGCCCACGTGTGCAGCTCCTGATGGCGGTGGCACAGGATTCTATTTCTCATTGCTTCTGTACAGCATTGTGGGCTATCGCCCCGCCCCTTTTAAAGAGGGTCGCTGCCTAGCCGTGCCAACCCTGTGCAGTGTGTGCCTGCGGTCCCTCGTCATGGCAGACGCACTTCTAAATAGACATGAGGGTGGTGTGGCATGAGGGCAGCTGAAGGCTGCGCAGGGACACTTTGGTGTGCGCTGTGGGGGGAGGGGGGGCGGTTGGGCAGCAT